>NW_026852850.1:0-49495 GCF_026571515.1 Ruditapes philippinarum
AACTTACATTTTGTGATAAAGGGCTATAGAATAGCTAAGCCTTTGATTTATTTCTTTTGTGTTATGAGATTCTAGTTCTTGATAAAATGCGAAATATAATAGATTACAATATGCTCAAATACCTTTATATTAGATAAAGTAAAAAAAATCTTTATTTGTGTGGAGTTGTTTAGGTTTTTTCTGTGTTTTTTTTTTTATTTATTTAGATCTATTTATTTTTTTTATTTTTTTTTTTTTTTTTTTTTTTTGTGTGCTGTGTTGTTGTAGGTGTTTTAGTCATTTTTGGGGGTTTAATCTATAGCTCGGTGTATGTATCCGGATTTTCATCCTCATGACATTGTGTTTCAAAAATATCCTTTACATCATATAATTCTAGAAGAACACTTTAGATTTTGTTATATTTTAAACCCTTTCAATGTTTGAAAAAAATGCGAAGCAAAAAATAGCACTATTATGATAATAACAACAACGTAATTTTAAAAATTTTAGAGGTTTACCAGAGAGGCACTGAAAAGTAACACTGGCTTATTTCCGGGTAGCGATCAATATTAATTCTACACATAAAAAAGAGGAAAAACAGTATTTTAGGATGTTGAAAAAACATACGAATGTAGGTTTTCATTCAATTTCAGAAATTAGTTGTTTTAAAATACTTTTACTTCTAACATTGTACAAATGAAATTTAAATGACAGTTGTAAGTAATCATTTAATTGCTGATATAAGATATAATCGAATAAAAGCTGTCTGTTATTTTCTGTGGTTTCTATAACATTTGAGGCTCTTGATTGTATTTATGTATTGGGTGCTTAAAGTTTCGTCACCAACCTTTAAAGGCCTGTCTACACCTATCCAAGTCTTGAATGCAAGTATCATATTCTCTTGTATTTGATAGTGTAGACACCCTACTTGAATGAGTTTTAAAGAGAAATTATGTGACATCCAAGAAGATTATTCCTTGCAAGAAAGTTAGAATTCTACAAGTTTTTGGCTGCCAAGACACTGATAACACCAGTTTGACACAAAACATGTGCCCGAAGGTTTGATAGTGCTGTTATTTTTATTATTTTCTGACTTTTTGTTGTTGATTCAGTGTACATGCCCTTTGAATTTCAGTAAATGATTACAATGTCTTGGTCAAAGGAACAAATCAATACGCTGATACACAGAAGAGCAAAAAAATAAATAAATAAAAATAAATACATTGTAAAAAAATGAAAAAGAGCTCTTTTTCAAGTAGAGTCAAAATGGATTTAAAATGATCTTGTTCATTTAGTGAATAACTTTCATCGAATAAAGAATTTGCATCAAAATAAATTTTTGTCACAATATTTCAATTTTAAAAAAGAATGAACGCATTTCATTTACTCCATTCTGTTTTAGCTAATTGCATCATTTTCCCGCTTTTTTCACATAATTTACAGAAACATGATAGTCTTGCAAAGACAAAGGTATAAATTCTGGGCTATCTTAATGAGACATTTCAGTAAAAATTGTGCCTGAAAAAATGTTGAAAGGGCCATTTATTTAGCTTATCTAAATGTGACATGTAAGAAACTTGAATAGATGTAGACACGACCTTACTCTGATAAATGAAAACCACAACCAAGATTTTTCTAAATAACTTGTTAAGGAATAATTATTATATATTTCAAAATTTTAGTGTTTGAATGCATTATCAATCACATTTTGCAAACAGTTGCAACTACAAATGTCATATTTCTTATACACAATATCTTTGTAGGCGTAACTTTATGTGTTAATCTACATGTATTTTCTTCTTGGTCGTGTATCAATATCAGATAAATGTCTCAAACAAATTTTACAAGTTAAAAAAAAACAAGTGATTTTGGATAATCCCTAGAATATGCAATGATATGCATGTCGCATTGTTCTCGATACATTCTAAATAGTTTAATTTATCTGAATTGTCATCAAATAATACTGATAATTAATCATCTTTTAAATAAATTACGTTTTAAATTTAACATTTCTTCTTTCAATATAAACTGAATTTAAAATACTTAACACTCCATTAGTTTTTTAATACATATATTTTTAAGTAATTGAAAATATTGTCTGATTTTTTATAAAATGACGTGGATCGAAATATGTTTTTTTTTAACTTTTGATTTTCATGGTTTTAGATTTTGAAGTATTGAACTTGACTATCTACTCATAAGCCAAAGAATAAAAAAAGAATTTGCTTCATCGATTTCTAAATTTTGTAGAGAATTTATGTAGCATTTGGCATGCTAGATTTTCATATTTCATACAGCTATTACATGTACGCAAGTCTACGCTGTTAGTAAAGGTCCATTCTAAATCTGTTATTAAGGGTCCATCTATATCTAAATAAAAATCAAAATCATATAGAATCGTACATTCATCATCTTTAACCTTTTACAACCCATGATCATATTGTGAAAAAAGGCCGTTTCCATTGAAAAGCCTCCTGCTACAAGTTCAAACTGCTCTGAAACTATGAAAAATGCTTCAATACTGATGAAACTTGGCATTAAGAAATTTTAAGCGTCGGTTACTAGTTACCCTAAGATCAATCTGGGGCCATTTTTAGCCTGTCACATGTCAAAAATTTTCTTAACAATGAACCCCCCCCCCCCCCCGAAAAAAAGAAGGGGGCACATCCCCCTTCTTGCAACCCTCTGATGTACCATTTTGATTGGGGCCGCTCCGAAAAAGTGGTCATTTTTTTTAACAACATTTCTCAAATGAAAACAGTGTTTGGGGACTAAATATGGCATTTTTTCACTGTTTGAGGTCTCATAAAAGGGGGACAAAAAGCCGTCAAGACACGTCTATATGAGGGAAAGGGATAAGGTAAAACATTGACACTATTTGAGCAATACTAAAATAGCCGACAATGTTTACACGAGACTCCTGACGAGAAGCTTTGTGGTTTAGACAACGTGGTTCAAATAACTGTTATTATGAAGTGAATTAAAGGACAACAAGTCAATGGAAAGTCAAATATAGTAGCCCAATTGCTCCCTTAAGTATATCATGTCAATGGAGAAAAGAATAACCTTATCCCTTGTGTATAATGTTTAATGGAGGAAATTGGGTGGCAACCGCCGTCTGAAGATTGTCCTCGTTAATCAAATAATTAAAAGAAACGTACCATTTACTAGACATTTAGTCAACTTAATTGGTATTTGTCGGAAATTGACACTTGACCGTAAGAGGATAATTTGTCCTCGATTTAGGTTGTCGCTAATAGTTCATATTTGCATATAAAAGAAGAGAGAAAAAAAAAGAAGAATGAAAACTAGTTTAAGAAAAAAAAACGTCATGTTAATACGAATATATTACTTGGTGAAATTAGAACGTGTACAAGAAAGATCAATAGAAATAGTATCAAATATATAATACAATATTGTTGGCTGCATTTGTTTTATTTTTCAAATATATTGTTTCCAAAATAAAATATATTGTTTCTAAAATAAAGGAAAATAGTATAGAAACAAAAAATATGTTTTTCATTATCTGGTGTTATGTTTTGTTTTGTTATTTGTAAACATTCTCTGAATCCATTATTTTGAAGATGGAAATATTCCAAGAAAGAACGCAATACATGTCCTCAACATTAATAGAATTATATCTAACACTCGCATACCTACATCTAAGCAAAATACAAAGGATAATATTAAATGACAATTATGATGTATGCCACATTTCGATAAAACCTGATACTGCAATTCTGTACAATAATTCAATAATTCGTGAAACTTTATGAGAATATGATAATGTTGTTCAATCCCGCATAGCAAGGATTGAATATTATTATATATTTGCAACTAATTTGATTTGCATATCCGTAAATGCTTCAGGACATTCGCCAAATATAAATTGCAAGACATTATAAATTTGCGAAAATTTGGCATTCCGATTTTATTTATGGATGCTTCATTAAAAAGCTCACGTGTACATATTCTGGCAACCACACACACACACACACACACTCGCGAGCGCGCGCGCGCACCAACGCACACACAGACACACAAACATATATATATAAGATTTAGTTAAGATCTAAATATGAACGGTCTATATATACCGATTCTACAGGTACATCTGCAGTTGTCAACTTGTCAAGTACCCCTTTAACAGAACACGAACAATCCCTTCTCTCTAAAGGCCTTAATTTCTGTCCCAGACCGAAGTCATATGATAGAGGTAAACTTGTTGAAGACACCAAGGCGTTCAGTAGGAGGCTGAGACTTAAATCTCATTTCCAGATGCCAGACCCCCTCTACGACAATAGCAGCACACCTGACACCTCTGATGCTGACACACTTTCCTCTCAATCCTCCAGCATCTCGAATAGCTTAAACAAAAATGATAATTCACTAACAGAAACACAAGACTTTGAAGATGTCCTGTGTTCCTATGTTTCAACTGAAAAGTACTTGGAAACCACCACGCCAGTCTGTTCCTTTAGAACGTTTATTAAAAACATTGAGACCGATATCAATTCATTTCAACCCAAATCTTTACATTACAATAATTTTTCAAGACCACAGAAACAAGCTCTTAATAACCTCAAAAACGAAACTGATATTGTTATTAAACCTGCCGATAAGGGCTCAGCTGTAGTCATAAATCAAAAAATACTACAAACAATTCGCAATGCTTCTCAAAATTCTCGCATGTTTTTTTTTTAATTGTGGAAACCACTAGGAGAACGGTTTGAGATGGGTTTACTATCTATGTGGTGATTTTGTGAAGATATTGAGAGAAATTTTGCAGTGCAAATGTTTTCACCATATTAAAAATTCAATCCAAGCGACAAGAAAACGAAGGCCTGGAACTCGTGCAACGAAATGAAAGCTTTAGAGACATTTTTAAAACTATCTCGAAAATGCTATTTGCAAGCATGTCGCTTACATAAATAGCCCAGTATGACAGGGTTTTTTTCCTGAGAATTTGTATTTTGCTTCGTGCAGCGTCGGAAAATTTATTTTTTTATTTTGCGGAACCGAAGGTCGAGCGATTAGTTTGTGGAATAAAATGTTTTATCTATCATCACATATTGGCATGCAACGGCTGAGAATTAATCTACTTACAAGCGTTTACTCCCCAGGCAGACTTTATTTTAATCACATTGACATCTTCAGTTCGTGGTAAAGCTGGGTTCCCACTGCCGATCAGATCAACTCGATCATCCCGATCACCCAAATTCCCCGATCAGGCCCGACCAAGCTCGACTAAAGGCGTATACACGACTTCTTCTCGACCTCTTGTCGATCACACACGATTCCCACACGATTATTCACGACTCCTTTACGACGTCAACCCGACCACTTTTCCGATTTCCGCTCGATCATCCCGACCTTTACACGATCCCTACACGATCTCAACTCGACCTACTGGATCTCTGCTCGATCGGTGTCAGATCTTTCCCCGACCAGATCGTCATGGTCGTACTCGAGTCGTAGAAGGTCGTGAACAGTCGTTGTACCAAAACTTTTAGAATAAAAACTTCAAACAGTGTTGATCATTATCACTTCATCTTGAAACTTCATAGTATATGTTGTGTCCAGCATAGTATAAATATTTATGGAGATTGAGCAGTTGCAGTTGTGGGCCAGATGGTAAGCGCTCCAGAGAGACAGGGCCATTGCTGTGCTTGACACTTGACACACAAAATATAAGTCTCATGACAGTTGTTTGTTCGTATTCGAAGGGAAAGCAAAAACAAAAGCATAGTACCTCAATCTCAGGAGAAGTCAGACGTTCTTCTACTTGCTCTTTTCTGGTTTGCTCGGCAGAAGAGTCAGTAGGGGGTATAGGCGACTCATTACTCTCTTCCTGGGTGGGTTCCACGATTTCAGGCTGAGGCGCAGCAACTGCACATTTACTCGCATTTGTACTGCCTATCGGCCTTTTGCCTTTTCTCGGCATCTTTAGTTTGTAGTAGAAATGGCTTGGCTGAAGATGTTTTAACAGATATTGGTTTGCTAAAGATGTTATATCTTCAGCGTCCAAACAACTTATGAGACACTGGTCAGCACGCTTTTCTTGCTTTAGTCACGTGAGCTCGTGTATGGTCGAACAGTGATCGGGGTTTGATCGTGTGCGGTCGTGTGTGGTCGTGGAGTAGTCGGGTAGCAGTCTAGATAATCTGGACAAGAGATCGAACAGAGATCTACTTAATCGGGATGCGATCGTATATTACTCGAGTAGAAGTCGAGATGATCGGGTACAGATCGGGTTAAAGATGCCAATCCGACCAAACAAGATCGCTACACGATTGTTTCTCGATCAACTCGATCTTCAACTCGATCAATACACGATCGCTTCCCGAGCTCTTCTCGACCGCTTGGCTACACGATCGCTACACGAATTTTTTTGACATGTCAAAAAAATTCGGGTAGAAAGCCCGAGCGATGCCGACCAAGGTAGACCTCCCCGACCCACTCCCGATCAATCATGCCGACCGACCCAGACCAGTACCCGATCGCTTGATCGGGCTTGATCGAGTTGATCTGATCGGCAGTGGGAGCCCAGTTTACGTTTAACCAGGAAGTAAAATGTTTCTAGAACAAATTGTCTAGCTTTTCTATCACATAGTTATCATATATTGTGGATCGTGAGCACATTTTTAACTAGTTTTTAACATTATTCTTTATGCGCAAAAAGTAAAGAGAAAATAATAACGTTTCATTATTTGATTTGATCTTATAACATTGCATTATTTAATTTGACTATGCGCAAATAGTAAAGAGAATATTATAACATTTCATTGTTTTATTTGATGTAATAATATTGCAATATTAATTTGACGTAATGATATTGGCGTATTTAATTTGACGCAATAATAGGATATTTATTTCGTTTGAGTGAAATATGAAATATATTTTCACGAAACATGATAAAATGCCACATATTTTATTTCAAATATGTGGCATTTAATCATGTTGAGTGAAAATTTAAATAATATTTTACGAAAAGCGAAAAAATAACCTTTTAATTAAATTTTATTATCAAAGAAAAATGGTTACGAATCCCCTTGCTTGCAACGCAACTGCAATTGTACAGCGCGCAGACGCGGTTCGGGACAATGCATCATAGTGCCGATACCGAAAAGTGGTAGTGTAGAAGATGCTAAAAAATATCGAGGAATAACATTGATAAATATCATAGCAAAAATCTATTCAAAAAATCTACTAAATCGTCTCACTATACGGCCTATAAAACATTATAAAATAACGGACCATCAGTATGGATTCCAAAAGAATAAAGCAACAACAGATTGCATTTTCATTTTACACTAAATTATAGTATAGTAAAAACGCTGTCATTTTAAAGAAAAAATATGTTTCTTTTGTTGATTTCGAAAAATGCTTCGACAAATTAGAACGTGCGTACATCTTTTACAAATTTATACAAGAAAATGTGAGCTCAAAATTCGTAAAAATGCCATAAAAATCATGTAAAGTAATGTTAACGCTGCAATTCGATATAAATTTCACAAAAACTTTGAATCAAATATCGGAGTAAATCACCTGGAGACCCGAGTTCAAGTTTAATATTCTTATTTTTCATAAACGATATTATAAATAATACCAATGCTTATATTGAGGTCAGAGAATAATTAACTTTGATGATGCTACTTTTTGCAGACGACACTTCTTTATATGCTCATACGCTGTGTTAAATGACCTAGGAATATACTGTGACACATGAAGTCTTAAAGTTAATACAAAATTTACAAAAAATATGATTTTCGAATAGTGTAGACACATATCATATGACTTTTATTTTGATGAACAAAAATAAGAAATTGTTAACTCATTCAAATTTTTGCACTATTTGTTGTAAATCGACTATAATTTTGTTGTTACGATTTTAATTTAGAATAAAAGTTATGTTATACTATGTTATTTTATGTATTATTTCTTTGACTTTCATGTACAGACTCGATCAAACCGAGTCTGCAATTATTATATAATTTTGTTCTGATTAATGCTTCCGAGGGACCACATTTTGTCTTTTTTTATTTTCACTTAAACCCTCATAAAAAAAAAGGAAAATCGGGACGGGGTAATGTTCAAAAAGAAAACAGTAAAAATTTAATTTAAAAATTTCCCTTTTTATTCCTTTTGATATTTTTTAAAACTTTTTATTCATAATTTTTCATATATACTTTTGCATAAAAACACGAATAAAAAAAATACACAATCAAAATGCACAGTCATTCTTCAAACTTTGATTGTTCTCTTGTTATTTTAAGTTGGAAATATCCCTATACATGTATAGTTATTTCCTTCTTCTTCTTCTTCTTAACTTTTCTTCTTCCTCTTCTTCTTCTTCTTCTTCTCCTTCTTCCATTCTTCTTATCCTTCTTTTTCTTGTTGTTGTTGTTCTTCTTCTTCTTCTTCTTCTTCTTCTTTTTCTACTTCTTCTTCTTCTTCTTCTTCTTCTTCTTTATTATGCTATACAACAAACTGAAAACAATTATTAATTTAAAAAGTTGATTTTCTTTCCATTATTCTTGATAATAATATTATTACAATTTACTATTAGGGTTATAGTTGGATATATGATTGATTGGTGACTGGATTTATATCTATTTACCTCATGTTTTCATGTACATGTATATGTTGTGCATTTCTTGTAAAAAATAAAGATAGTGAAAAATAGAGATATTGTATTGTATAAGAATTAGACAATGTAAGTGAGATAACCGTAACATTACCGTGGTGTTTATGCATTACAGATTTACCTCCCTTAAAAATATATTTATGTTTCTGTTCATGAGATTTATTGAAAGTGATTATATTTTCTATTTAATGTCACATTACATTACACAGGAAATTAAAATGAAGATGCCCGATATGTATTGCATTTTAATAAATGTATGTCAAGTGTAAAATCACTCGATTGTAAAAAATGGAGTTATAACCTAAACAAAGGTGTATGCGTGAATATGGCGGTGTTTTTTTTTAAAGGCTCGAAAAATATCAATATAATTGGACTTATTTGGACATAATTAAGTGTTAGAAAATATTGAAAGCTCACAAGTGTTATATTAAACTATTGTGGATGTAAAATGAGTTATTTCTGATTCTTTAATTTGGAATGTATGGCTAATAAACGTAAAAAGAGTAAGAGTTCACCTGACAACAAAGAGGGCATTGAAAAAAAAGAGACCAAAATATGGCTTCTAATCAAACGTCACCAACGACGGTGTGGATAGTAAATGGGATTATAAATGGACATTTGAGCAGCGCATTATACAGGTCAGAAACTTAACAATCCTGGAACTTTACATATAATGGCAAATAATGATGCAAAATTCAGGTTCACCTGTGTATGGTCAGTACACGCCCCAAGAGGCCATGACAACGCCAAGTACACCCTATCTCACAACAATCAACACCACACATTGACCCATTTTCCCTCATTCTTCAACGTCTTGACATGGTGGACAATAAAACTGTTACCAGTTAGATTCAATTTCAATCGTCAATTAACGTTATAATGGGGCGATTAAAAAAACGTGGCATTGAAAAGATTCATTAAACATTTGAAAAGAGATTAACGGAAATCTGAGGAGACATAAGTCGATCTTTTGAAACTCTTACGAGCGTCGATTGCGGATCACGGAAAAAACAGAGGAGGTTGACCAGCTTAAAAAACAGCGCCACCTTGGGAAGCTGGAATCGGAGCGGTTTCAACTTGTGACGATATGGGTTAATAAAACTTCCCAAGTGCGATCCTTTTTGAAAAAAAACCTTTTTGTTCCCTTTAAGGTTCCCGATTTGAGGAGGAGACCCCCCAAATGACTGCAAATCGTCTATCTTTCATTATTCTACAAGATAAAATGAAAAATCGACAAAATGCTTAGAAAAAAACATTGCGTTAGCCAGCGTTTGAGCGAATGGGGCGTTTTCAAGTCAGAAAATACAAGGCCCCGTCGTTAGTTGAAAATTTGAAAAGTTTTGAATGACCGTGAAAAAGTGCGTAAGGTTCATGTTCAAATCTAAAAAAACCCGGCAATTGGTGTTGCACCACATTCCCGAAAGACATTGCGGAAAAAACGTAAGGGCCATTACGCGGGGCTTTTTAAAAAAAAGGCCAAGGAATGGAAAAGCAAGAAGGCAATATTTTTAAGATCGATAAATTGTTTATTAACGAATGAGAGTTTGTACCAGGGCCTATCAAGCCTAGGGTTTAACCGAAAATGGCAATTTTAAATTATATCCTGGAATGTGGGAAGGAATTAACCAAAGCGAAACGGTCTTTGCACGGAGGGATTTCAGAAAATTTTATCTTCGGAATCGATTTCATATTTTGTAATGAAACTTTCACCAGTAGGAAAACACGACTTTCGTTTAAGTTGGAATTTTAGCAACCCTTCCACTCATTTAGAAGCTTTCAACATAGGCGGGCGAAACGAGCAAGTGGTGGTGTTATTATTTTAATATAAAGGACAAGTATTAGAAAAGGGTGTTAAGCTGATACGAATGATATTGATTGCATTGTTTGGATTTAAACTAGATTAAATACTTTTTTCAAACTGACAATGAATTGGTATATAGCGGCGACTTATATACCGCCTGAAGGCTCGCCGCATATAACGTATATAATATTGACCTGTTTAACAAACTCGAGGACGAAATAGGGTCACTTCTCACAATTAGGTCGGACTTTATGGATAGGTGACCCTTAACTGTCGGGTAGGTCAAAAACTTGATTTTATTGAAACACGAGCGTATTAACAAGGCATTGAAACTTACCGACACTTTAAATAGTACCCCAAATCGTCGAATTTCAATGGATAACCATAGTAATAAGATACGGTGATTATTTAATAGACATTTTGTAAGTCAATTAAATATTTGTATTATGAAATGGAAAGAGCGGCGAATGACCAGTGATTTGGGTAATTTTACTTGCTTATACGCATAACGGGCGAAAGTGTTATAGACTAACGTGGTAACGGCTTATTAGCAATTTTCAGTCCATTAAAGATTTTAAAGTGCATGAATATAATGAATATTCTAATCATTCACCAATAACGTTCAAAATAGACGTTTTGTACGCATTGTAGTATAAGTCAAAAATCAGACAAGGTCTTTTTATAATGGAATGATAATGAGAAACATCTCTTTTCAAAGAGGAACTGGGCAAAGCGGAAATGAAACAATTTAATAGACTCTTTAAAAATAGTGATGCACAAGGGAAGAGAAGCACTTGGGTAGGGACTGTTACAATGTTCACAGACTACATTGATTCAAAGGCAAAAACCATTGTTTAAGAAAATCTATAAAGGTAAAAAAAAACTCAAAACATTTTCTCGGACAGTGAAATGACCGAGCGGAAAAAGTGGTTTAATAATTGAATGTGAAAATAAAACGGAAGCGATATAGAGAGGCCCTTGAAAGGTACAATTGTGACAGAAATACAGATTAATTTCGAAAATTTTCAAACGCCTTAGAAAAAAGACTACAAAATATTTCGTACGAAAAACAAAAAGCGTTAATAATTATAGGTACAAAGGGAGACAAATGAATGAAAATGCGGCGTAAAAAAAGCCAAGAGAATTTTGGAAAATGTTTTAAAGCAGGGCAAATAACCCAAGTCGATGACTCTAAGTGTTACTTTAGATGGACTTTTACAATCATTTTAAATCTCTGGACGCAAAAGTGGGATTGGGATAACCGTGACGATGTACAAGAGTTTCTTACGCGAATTTTTTAAACCGACCAATAATTGTGATAAAATGGAAGAAGTACATTCGAGGAATTAAGACATGCCAAAATTACGGGAAAATGAATTACGTAAAAAGTTGTTAACTCGTTTAAACAGTAACAAAGCCGCTGGGATTTTAAAGACAATATGATAAAATGGAATATTTTAAAGAGTGTATCGACATCCTTTCCGAACCGTTGTTACTTATATTTCAAACAAAATTCTCGACGCAGGTGAATTCCCCGAGTCAATTTGGTCAGAGGGGGTTGATAATACTTATTTTTGAAAAAAACAACCATCTAAAACCATTGGGCAAAACAATTATAGGGGAATCACGCTAATAAGTTGCCTGTTTAAAAAATTTTAAAATTTAATAAATGGACCCCAGAATTTAAAGTTGGACCCAAAAAATCCCTGACAAACGTTTCCTTGATTGCACAAAAAAAATTTTGGTTCAAAATTCAAGGGCACAGCTACTGGGGCGCTGTTTTTTGTTTTATTTTATATCATAAAAGAAGTAAAAAAATTTACCCAAAAAAAAAAGGTTAAAGCCCGTTTTTTTTTGACTTTTTTCAAAAAAGGTGCTTTATAAATTAAAATTTTTAAAAAACGGGGGTTTTGGTTTTCAAACTAATTAAAGGAAGGTTTTCGGGGTGGAAAAATTGGCCTTAAATTGTTTCCCGGTCCTTGTTATGGACGTACGGGTTTTGTGTTAAAAAACCTAAAATTCCCCATAACTTTTTTTTTAAAAAATTTTAAAAATGGACTATTTCCAAGGGGGGGGCTAACTTCCCCCCATTATATTTTTGCCCCTTTCGGGGAAAAGACCCTTTGAAGGGGGTGTCACAGGGAAAATATAGATTTTTGGAAAATTTTAAATTTTGACCAGTTTTCTTTTTATATTTAATTTCCCTTTTTTTCAAACACAGTGGGATTGGGTTAGGGGAAACCCCTTTAAGGGTCTTTTTAAAAAATCTTAACCCAATTTGGGCGTATTTTTTTAAAAAATGGCACCTTTCCCGTTAAAAGTTTAAAAAAGACTTTTAAAAAAATTTTGGGTTTTTTCCAAAGGTTTGGGGGAAATTTTCCAAAAATTTTAAATTTGGAAAAAAAATAAAAAAAACGGCCAAAACCATAGAATTGGTTGAAAACCCTTTAAAAACCTTTGGCCCCCTTTTTAAAGGAAAACAGTGGGGTTCCCTTTTTAAAAGGCAAAAGAAAAGCAAAATTTGCAGATAAAGTTCTTTAAAACAATGTTTTTCTTAAAAAAAAATTCCCCTCGAGGGATGCAAATACCCCTACATTTTAAACTTTAACCCTTTGTTTTTCTTATGTAACATTTTTTTAATTAAATTTTTATTATTTTTTTGCTTTAAAATGTTTGGGACTTTTAAAAAAGCAGAAAGGGCTAGAGCGAAATTTATTTGGAAAAATATTTTTAAAAGGACAAATTGGGGGGTGTTAAAAAATGGGGTACGAAAAAGTTATGCATTTATGGTGAAACCGGACCGGTTTCCGTTTAAAATTTTAAACCCGGAAAAAAAAAAAAATTAATAAATATTTTCCCCCAAAAATTAGATTCAATTTTAATTTAAAGAAAAAGTATTTTTTAAATTTTTTTTAATTTTTTATTTAGTCCAACCATGATTTTCAAAAAATTTTTGGTTTAATCAAATGTCAAGGACTATGTTTGCAAGAGACGGGGTTTACTTTGATTGTCTGGTGTTTTCCAGGTGTGCATCTGTTTGGGTTAACATAGAGTGCTTTATTACACAGTTTAAGCTTAGGCTTAAAGACATTTATATAGGACAATGGAGAGAGAGGCAGTTAACATTTTCAACGGCATTGACTCTATATAAAGAAATTAACCATTTATTTGGAATGTCTGAATACTTGACAATACTTAATAATAACAAATTCAGAAAATGTCTCTTTGGCTAAATTTTGACTTTCTTCGGCACTGTTTGCCCATAGAGGGGAACATAGAGCGGTCGCCATAGAAACCAGTTAGAAAGTGAACGAAAGTGTGTTATATGTACCCAAAGACGATATTGAAGACGAATTTCATTTTTGTCTGTATATGTGAGAAGTAATAAGGACTTGAGAAAAATATAATATTTCCGTACTATTTTCAGAAATCGCCCAAACATGTTTAAGTTTATTGAACTGTTAGACTGTAATAATCTCAAAATATTGTGTAGACTGTCAATATTTATTTCAAAAGCTCTGAAAGTAAGAAACAATCACATTAATCTTGAAGTTTAATTATATCAAATGTTGACATGTGTGTTATATATATTTGCTAATTTGATTTAGTAGATCAGTATGCCTATACTGATTACATTGTATATTATCTTCCTTCTATGCAACTGACAACTTGTTTTGCCATTTTCATTTGCATGCGATTGAATGTACATGTATTATATTTTTTTATGATTGATGATAAGCTGTATATGCTTAAGTCAAAATAAATATTCTGTTCTGTTCTGTTCTGTTCTGATTATAAAACAGGAAAAAATGGGGACCTTTTTAGGAATGCCCAAGAAAGGTAAATTGAAATTGTTTGATTGATTGAGCCAGTTCATAGGCTTGCACGTGTGTGCGCGCGTGTGTGTGTGTGGGTGGGTGCGTGCGTGTGTGTGCGCGCGCGTGTGTGCGTGTGCGTGTATGAGTGTGCGCACGTGTCTTAATCATGTAAAAACTTAATACTTTTAATTGGTCTGTTATAAAGGACAGTGACTATTAATTATCAAGTTAAACTGTCTATTTTTTAGAAATTACTAAAAGGTGTAAATAGCTTTTTATTGCAGTTGTTCAATCTTTGTCCCATTCCCCTGTGTGTACTTGCGTGCGCGCGTTATTTAACTTCGTCCCGCGACCCCACTTATTAGCGTGTTTTCGCATTTCAACTTGTTAATTCTCGACTTTCGTCTGCCGAAGTCGCAGGAGAAAGACTCGCTTATTAGCGGGGGAGCGGGGCGAATTTATATCTATTAAGCTCTGCCTCGCGCCCGCGCTAATTATCCCCCGCCGATGAAATCGTCCATCCGTCGATTCGAATTTCATTTCCGCGCTTGTTCTCTGCAACTACTGGCTGGAATTCAAGGAAACTTTACTGGAATCATCGATATCAAGAGGAGATGCGCATATCGTCGGCTTGGTCCGGTCAAACCGTTTAACTTAGAGAATGGCCCTTGATTAGTCATGCAGTATGCATATAGAGCAAAGCAATAATCGTTTCCGCGCTTCTTCTCTGCAACTACTAACTGGAATTCCACGAAACTTTATGGGCACCTTCAATACCAAGAGGAGATGTGCATATCATTGCCTTGTTCCGCTAAGACTCTTCAACACAGAGTTATGGTCCTTGATTAGTTCTGCAGTATGCATATATAGCAATAATCGTTTCCTCGTTTTTTCTCTGCACTGCAACTACCGGCTGGAATTCAATGAAACTTTATTGGAAAAATCAATACCAAGAGGAAATGCGCATATCATTGTCTTGTTCGGCCTTCAAGACAGAGTTATGGCCCTTGATGTGTTTGCAGTACGCATATAGAGCAATATTACTATTTCTTTTCAACTGCTGGATTGATTTCAACAAGACTTAATGGGAATCATCAATACCAAAAGAAAAGTTGCATGCCATGATACATTTATATAGTATAAGTCTTTTGTCTCCATTTGTTATCCCCATCTTATGTAGTAGAGCAGAATAATGAAATTTTAAGAGATCTTTTGGTAATGAAAACTGATGGCTGAAGTGATTACAGATTTGAAACCTATGTGAATACTGATGGCTGAAAATAACAAAGGGCAATAACTGAAAAATAATGCAGGGAAGGTTTTCATTCTTGTGTGCTGCACCCCTCCTCAGTAAAATCTACCCACCTATGAAGTTTCAAGTTGATACCTCAAATACTTTTTGAGAAAAGCTCCGGACAAAATAGCATGAAAAAGAACAAAGGGCAATAACTCAAAAATTATAAAGGGAAGAGTTATTATTCTTGTGCACTGCACACCTCTTGAGTGAGATCTATGCACTTATGAAGTTTCATGTTGATATCTCGAAGGCTTTTTGAGTTATGCTCTGGACAAAAATTTATTTTGAAAAATAACAAAGGGCATGTATGTGATTGAGATGTCAAGTTGATACCTCAATTACTTTTTGAGAAATGCTCCGGACAAAATAGTATAAAAAGAACAAAGGGCAATAACTCAAAAATTACATAGCGAAGAGTTATCATTCGTGCGCACAGCATTCCTCCTCAATAAGATCTATCCACCTATGACATTTGATGTTGACATCTCAATCACATTTTGAGTTATGCTCCACTCGGGTGAAAAATTAAGTGTGAAAAATAACAAACGGCAATAACTCGAAAATTATGAAAGGTAGATTTATTATTCTTGTGCACTGCACACCTCCTGAGTGAGATCTATGCACTTATGAAGTTTCATGTTGATATCTTAAAGGTTTTTTGAGTGATGCTCTAGACAAAAATTAAATTTGAAAAATAACAAAGGGCAATAACTCAAAAATTATACAGGGTAGAGTTATCATTCTTGTGCACTGCACTCCTCCTTAATGAGGTCTATCCACCTATGAAGTTTCAAGTTGATACCTCAAATACTTTTTGAGATATGCTCCGGACAAAAATGTCAGACGGACGGACGGACGGACGGACGGACTGACGGACGGACGGAGTCTATTTCTATATCTAGATCATTGGAAGCCTCAATCAATCCTACACGGAACTACATTTTCTGTTTTTCGAAAAAATACAACTTAAATGAATAACAAGACAAAAACATAAATAATACTTGCAATTAGGCGTTTAAATCGGCCTTCCGCTCTATCTCGGAAATGCCGTTCGCTCGTTTTACCGTACATCACAATTTTGAAGTGGAGCGACAGTTTGCCGGGCGTGAATACCTAAACTTTGTTTTTCGATACCTAAATTTTCATACACTATATTGTATGTAGAACATAGGTGAAAATGAATTCATTTGTAACGGACTACAAAATGAACTAAGTAACAAAATGAAATTTGTAGTTTTTTGTAGTTGTTTTTTGTTTTTGTTTTTTTCATCATATATGCATGATCCACGACAAATATGTTTGCCATACATGAAGTAACAAGGCCACATTAATAACAGCGTGTTTCTTGTCCTGAAACATACATTACTATATTACACATTGCCGTGGGAAAAGGTAACGCAAGAAAGGCAGTAAAAACACAATAAGAAAGGGATGTAACTTGAAATAAATGAGTAGTGCTGTTTGGTTTCAGTCAAAACAGTGAAATTATTTAATCCAAACCAAACAATTTTCAAAGATTAGCCTATGCATTCTAAAGCTTATCTCTGCGGACGAGTGTTTATTTAGACATTTGTTTATTCATAGATTTATGTACATGTAAAGACATGTAAACTAACACAGCCTTTTACTTGACCAAACATATTATAAATATGTTTCAAAAGTTTATTTTTGTGTCGGCTATTGCATTAAAGGTATTAGTATCATAAAAGCATCCTTTACTTTTGTTTATCTTGTGTAAGAAATGCGGCGCTGTAAATATTAAAAATAAAAATACGTTGGATTTTTAAATAAAATAATATTTTATTACCCCACCCACTAAGGCTATCATTGAATTATGCAATATCGATATATCATCGATATTGGTCATCCGATACAATATCGATACACAATTTCAAATATCGATACAAGCTAAAATTTATGTATTTCTGTTAGTGAATATACCTCTCTATTTTGCCTAATTCGAGAAGTCACTTTTTCCAGTTTTCTTGGCTAACTTGAAATTTAAACTCCGTTTTCAAATGTCAGCGACAAAAAAATAAAAATAAAAACTTTCTGTTAGTTTTAAGTCATTGTAATGTTATACACATACATGCATAGCACCATGATCCTAATTTATAACACATATTTAAATATGTTTCATTGTATCTACTGTCAAAGTTGATTGATTGATATATCGTTGATATTTGTCTCTCAATTTATGGATCAAAATTATCCATCAATGATAGCCTTCCCCCCCACCCCCCTACACACACCCCCTAAGTATGGGGAGACAAATATTTTTTGCAGTGTCCGTCGGTTATTCTGTCCGATGTTGTTACGTCACTTCGTCCCAACTTTGTGTCAGGTCCAAATCTTTGTCATTTATTGATGTATTTTATAATGATTTTATATGAATGTGAAGCATATTTCGACGACGTGTCTTGGTCAAAGTCACACTTTGACTTCATTTTTTTTATTAAAATGCACTGATACATGTGTCCCGTCAATGCAACGATTCTGTCATTCCTAGATAGATTTAACAATCTAAGCAAAAAGTGTTGAACATTATGAGGATGTGTCACGTGTAATAATCTGTACCGTCATTTTTATAACCAATATGTATAATCGTAATTCTCATAATCAATATGTATAGTCATTCTTATCATCAATATGTATCGTCATTCTCATAATCAATATGTATCGTCATTCTTATAATCAATATGTATCACTATTCTCATAATATGTATCACTATTCTCTAGGGATTAAACGATGATCGAGTATAATCGATAATTGATCGTTTATAGGACCGATCGGCGATGATCGACTACAAAGTTCAATAATCGATTATAGGTAATTTTATCTTCTTGCTGTTAATTAAGTGACTCACTGTATTAAAACAACACTTTAAATTAAAGCCAGCTTTGATTGACCCAATAATTTTCATTAAAATGAATGGGAAAGCATACTGGTGACCATGAGTTTATAATAACTGACAGTGTTGCATTCTAGTTTAAAGACATACTATGCTCCAATTAGACATTAGAAAATTGCTTCACATTCTATTTGTAAATATGAAATGAACACGTTTTGAATAAAATTATTCTACACACTAAAGATGATTACAATATCAATATATAGTGTCATTAAAAAAACTGGCAGTTTTGTTTAGAAATGACCAACTTCTCTTGTTCCCATACATAGTTTATTCATTCCTTTATTCGAATTGAGACATGACAATTTCATAAATGCAATGAATTTATTTGATTTAAATATTTTACTCAAGGATGAACATAGCACGAGTAACTAATTTATTTCAGTTAATTAAGTGGTAGTTACACAAAATATAGAATATTAATGGAATTCTTATAAATATTAAAGCATATCAATGGTAGGATACTACGTCATCACGCACCTGCTGAATGCTCCCACTTGGACCATTTTTTCGTCGATTCGAAGGTAAAATACAGTTTTATTATAAGAAAACGTAAGAGTATTAAAAAATCATGTAGCGCACCAAAGAATGGCTATAGTACTTGAGATAATTGTAAAAAACGTTTATAGATTTATTGCCTGGTTTAAGCCTGAAAACGGGATAAGTGTTTTTCTCTGAATGCTCCCACTCGGACTTTTCCCAAATAAGGTTGAAAACCTTCTTGAAAATTATTTTTAACGTACCGGAACATAAACCGAGTCATGTTTATCCATTTTTCTAGATTAGTTTCAAATATTTCCATTAGAAATCAGTTTTTCTTAATTCTTTTTATAAAAATAGAAAATGCTCCCACTTGGACTAATCTTCAGAGATGCGCCCACTCGTATGGAACAGAATTAGTGCATTTATTCAATCTTTGGACTTACATTTTATATGCTTGATTTTATACTTCTTTATGACAATGGAAACCTACGTAAATGCTGAATACAGTCATGCATTATGATTACTGAATGCACTATCATCTAATCGCAACTTCATGTGTTCCTTTCTGAACCATTAAACTCACATATTTTAATATGCTATATGTTTAATTGCATCTTTTTTAAGGACAGCGTATAATGTTCGGTGTTTAAGATAGCATTCTTTGCTTGTTCTTGATATAACTAGATGTTAAATGGTAAGTTCCTGAAAGTACCTTTAATTTGCTATAAATCTGCCGACACTATTTCAAATAAATAATTGATTTTGATCAATACTTGGGCGAATTTGACGTGTCTTTGCATTCATATGCTGCCATATATTCACTTATTACAAATATAATGCAAGACATGATCAGTGCGCATTGACAACGAAGATGACAACGATAGCATTATAATCGCATGTTACAGTACGCACTAAGCAGTTGGCAGTAAGCATAATGCGAGTTGCAATATTTTGTTTTCATATTATGACAGCAGGTGTCGCTTTGTCGGTACATCCCGTTATTTTACGAATGGTCCCGCTATTAAACAAAGTTACGTCCCCTTTATATAGGGGCGTATACCGAACAGTGTTAGTAACTGTTGGGGCTGACATGTATAATGTGGAAGATTATGAGGAAAACAATTGAGTGTTTTTGGAGATTCGGCCAACATGTGACAAAAATATAATAGATGTCTCTTATTACTCATCCTACAAGTGGCAAAACACCTCTTATACATTGTTTATACAACTTTTTGAGCGTTTGCCGTAGAGTGAAATTGAATTTAAAGATATATTATCATGCTCAAACCTGATATTTGAAAATATTGATTTTTGGTTCACAGTCTTTTTGTAATATAAAATATTATTTTTGCTTATAACTATATACATGCTGTATTATTAAGCATGCATCGATTCAATTATGTAATTTCTGTTTGGCTTCTAATTGTTTTAGGTTTGTCACTATTCATTTATATGCATTTGGCGACATTTGATCATTCAATATATCAATGAAGGTTTAACAGTCGAATATAATTTTTACTAATAACCAAAGTGCATATACACGCAGCAATGACTAATTGTACATGTTTCGTGTATTCTGGAACTTATTTTTCTGAAACACAATTTCAAAGTTGAAAATTCTAGGTGGCGACAGTAACGTATGTTACATTTCAGTGCATTAATGGTACTTGTAAAAGAAAAATACAAGATAAAATGTAAAACTGAGAGAGTCCCTATTAGACAAAGTGGCAGTCACCTTTCTAACGACATTTTGACCTCAAGAAAAACCTTCCTATAAGAGCTAACCAGTGGAACATCAAATGCTGTGTTTTATTGAGAATGAGCGTTAGATATAATTATCTCCTTTTTAATATTCACCTTTAAAGATATATAAACATTGAAATTATCCTGATCCATCTATATGGTACAAGACAGACTTCATTAATTTTTATCTACATGTATTATTTTTATTGCTTTCATGAAACATTGTCTCAACATTTCTCCATTCATATTCCTAGAGTATTTTCCAGTTTTAGGAACCTGTCGCACGAAAACTGGAAATAGTATACAATAAGTATCTCAGACCAAAACCAGTTTATGTTCTGCCATATATTATGAGCTTGTGACATTGGCTGATTCACATTTCTTATGCAGACGCAACATGTTCTTTTTTGTTTATTCATTTAGGTCGCATTCATTCTTTTACTTGGGAACACACACCATTTTTTATGGATTATTCTTCTGCGGATATTTCACAAGTTTTATGTTTAAATGTTGAATACTGCTTTAGCCGGTACTAGTATGGGCTATAGGGTGTGTGGACGGTAGCTTGCATTTGCTGTCTTAAATACGTACATGTCTCATTCTTGATTTGTATAAATATAAAGATACATGTAGAACAAAAAAATGTGATCAAATGTTAAAAATTTAATTATAAAATGCAGCTAAAGCGATAATGAAACAATTTCGATATGATATAAAATATGAGCCGCGTCACGACAATACCAACATAGTGCGTTTGCTACCAGCATGGATCCAGACCAGCCTGCGCATCCGCGCAGTCTGATCAGGATCCATGCTGTTCGCTATCAGTTTCTTTACTTGTAATAGGGTTGGTAAGCGAACAGCATGGATCCTGATCAGACTGCGAGGATGCGCAGGCTGGTCTGGATCCATGCTGGTCGCAAACGCACTATGTTGGCTTTGTCGTGACGCGGCTCATATTATTTTGCACACACAAGTGACATACTGTTTGGTTATCCTAATTTACACAAAATTTCAGTCACCGCAATAAGATTTTTATCGATAATTAACTTTGCTGTTACATGAGGAATATACTTGAGACATAGTTCAAGGTTCCCGTACTCTGAGCTGTAGCGCTGCAAATCAGCCTATTTTACTAGCCACTTTAGAATGGTAACTGGTCTATGTCAGGCAACAGCAAATTTCATATACCAAAATGTTCGTCTGGATTACTTTATTATGCAGGCTGTTGATTTATTGCATTTATACAATTCCCTTTTCATGTCTGTCGCATGAAGTGGTTTCAGTACTCTGATTAATCTAGCACTCGGCTTGTACCCTTTGTGCAACTGCAATAATAGAGGTTAATGCACCTTTCTTTTTCGAGCATTAACATCTGCAGAAGCATGAGAATGCATTTAAAACCCTAGCCTCCAGGGCAAGGAATTTAATAAGTCCAAGTGTTTCTGAGATGTTAATGCTAGATATACAAAGGCGCTATTCTTGCATATATATGTCAATGTCTGATTTTAGTTTGTTTAATTGGGTTTTAGGTCTGTTTGTTTAATTGGGGTTTACGTCACACTGACACATTATAGGTCATATGGCGACGTTCCAGCTTTACTGGTGGAGGAAGACCTCAGGTGCCCTTCCGTGCATTATTTCAGACACAAATGGGCACCTGAGTAGAACCACAGATGTTCCGTAAGCTAGCAGGATAGCTTCCTCACATGAAAGAATCCAAACCCCTGTTGGGATTCGAACCCACAGCGGTGAGGGGCAAGTGGTTTGAAGTCAACAACCTTAACCACTCAGCCATGGACGCCCCGTCTGTTTTTAGTAATACCACAATTAATCGTCTCTATAATTAATTTTATTTAAATATGAATCTGGAAGTGTGCTGTTTTACAACTAGGCAGCATTGGGAGAAGTGTAGCGATTGACCTTTTCAAAAACCTAGCTGCACATCATTTTCCAGTAATTTACATATGAAGATCTTGGGAATTACACCTAATGAGTAAAGTATATAGACGATATTCAAGTTTTTTCTATAAATACATGATTTGTTTTCATGGAGTGGTATGAAAATGAAAAATTTCACGAGTGGTGGTAGCTACGAGTGAAATATGATAATTTTCATACCACAAGATTTCACCGTTTATCTATCGCAAATTTTACACATTTATTTGTTGATATGTTAAAATTGAAATAAGATATCCAAATATCCAGTGATTTTATCGCTTGATAAAATAATTATCCAAATCAGTGATTTGTTCGTCATTAAGATGTGCATCATTATGTCACTCGGGCTATGACCTTGTGATATAATTCATCACATCCGAACTCCAAACAGTGATATTGTTTAGCTATGATATAACTATTTGAGAAAATCACATTTTCTTTCATGGATTTATTAATAAATAGAGGATATTTGTTTAGTTCGGTGTAAGATCGGAATATATTTCACCGAGTGAGCACAAAAAGGTATATTTCACGAGTGGCGCAGCCACGAGTGAAATATGATTTTTTGGTGTTCACAAGGTGAAATATATTTCGATCTTACACTAAACTAAACAAATTTCCTTTTTATTACATGCATTTTAAAAAGACATAAAACCTAATACTGAATGAAAAGCGCGCCAAATAATAATACAACGTGACGTCATTTACGACGTCACGTCATTAAGTTGGTACCCAGTACTGTGCACGCTGGTATTTCACTGAAACAACATAAGGGGCTTAAATTCAAAACGGTGAAATTATCAAAGCGGTAATTTCACAGTGTTTCTAACAGTGAAATTACCAGTTTTTATATCACTGATATATTTCTATAAACCACCGAAAAGCATGTAATAAAAAGATCTAAGAATAAAATGATCATTTTATTTCACTTTAATCACGAAAAGGCCAAAAACATACAGATCGTTAAATTATTATACAACATTTCATTGAATTCCCGAGAGCTATGTACAGAAAGTACCGGAAAATAGCGTTTAGATAGTTTTTCAAATTATTAACCTTTGATTGAAGCTCTGAAGAATGGTAAGTCTGTCACTGTACAGGATATGGTTTAGATAGTCACGCGTTTTGGTTGTGCTACACATCCCCCACCATTCCATAATCAGAGCTTCAATATCCAATATCCATGTCTGACCAATAACCGGAGAAAGTTTTGGTCAAAGATTTGGCCTTTACGTTAATTATGCCAAGTAGTTAAAAAGTTGATTGGTCAACTAGGAAAAGCCATGGCTTATGATCATCAAATGAGGTGGTCAGGTTGGTAAGGACTTGCAGATTGATTAAGGTCAAGTCAAAGGTCAATATAAAATTGAGCTGAAATAGAAAAAAATCAATTAGAATAACTGCATTGTCTGCACTTCCACATCATGGTAGAACTATGAATGGGAGGAGCAGACAATCAACAATCATTGACTTTCTACAGTCAAGAAAAGCAAATTGTTTCAAATCTATTTCATTTATATTTTCACATGTCTGATCTTTGCACCACCAAATTATCTTCCATTACATTATTCATTCATTTTTATTTCGTTATGAACTCATTTCACTTTCAAATTTCATTCATAAATTCCTATATTATTGTTCTCCTTTTTCATTTCTTTGAAGCCGATTCAATATTTTGAAAATTCAAATTTCCATGCATTCCTCCTTTTTCGATTGCATTCTTCCTTTTTCGATTTATTTTCATTCATTTTTCACTTTCACATTTCCTTTTGTTAGTGCTGTTCATTTATATTTCATTCATATTTCAACAGATACTTTCCATTTTTCACTATCTTTATATTTTCACTTTCAATTTTCTTCATTCAACTCTTCATAATATCTATATTATTTACATTATTGTTCTCAATTTTTTTTAATTCAAATTTTCATGCATTCCTTCCTTTTTCAATTTATTTTCATTCATTTTCACTTTCACTTTTCGTATTTTCCCATTGCTGATTCAATTCATTTCTTTCATATTTCAACAGATACTTTCCCTTTCATTTTTCACTAATTTTCACTGTGCAGTAAACTTCCATGTCCAGTTTTCATAAATGACTTCATGTCATCCACTAGGGATCATTTCACAATTTACAATGTTACTTTCAATAATGTTTACTCTCAACTTTCATATACACAATTTCAATTTCATCTAACATATTATGTTGTTCATAATATCATTCCCCTATTATAAATACAATATAACATCCTTTTAATAATTTTACCTTTCTGTTCTGTACTTGCCTTGCCTTAACGAAACAACATTCCAATCTCATCACACATCCATCCATCAACACCATGTTTCATGCCATTCTTTGGTCTTAAGATTAACTGAAAGATCATTGGGATTAACAAAACAACATTCCAATCTCATTTGTCAACAAATCACATTTGTTAAAGTGCTTCTTAAGTCATATGACATCTCTCCACCTTTATTGGCAGAAAAAATATTCCCCAAAATGGACAGACAAGGGCAGGTATTGTTTGTTTGTTTGATTGGGCTTTACGTCACACCTACACAGTATAGGTCATATGGCGACGTTCCGACACAGTAAAGGTCATATGGCAACGTTCCAGCTTTATCTAGTTATAGACTAGCTTTACCTAGTTGTAGACTAGCGAAAATCGATATTTATAGATTTACAAATGAAATCAAGGAGCAAGGTTTACCGTACAATACACCGTGTGTCCTTCTCTCTCCACACTGAAACAACTCCCAAATGTACAAATCTACCAGCACAGATGTGTACCAAGCTGTATTTCATACCATATCCTACTTGCGAGTATATAGGCACTGGGACTCTCGAAGAATTGATAGTATCGATCAACTTTCACAATGCACGTCAAGTACTCCAATACTCTGTCACTGTTGGGCTTTAACGATCCACACGTCCATCCATCATCACCATGTTTCATGCCATTCTTGCAAATCTGCCTCCTTGGTCTTTAAGATTAACTGAAATTTCACTGGGGTTAACAAAAAACATTCAAATCATATATTATATGTTGAACAAAGTCTTTTTAACTAAAAAAAATCACATTTGTTTTGTTGGTTCTTAAGTCATATGACATCTCCCCACCTTTATTGGCAGAAAAATATTTTCCCAAAAACGGGACAGACAAGGCAGGTTTTGTTTGTTTGTTTGAATGGACTTTACGTCACACCGACACAGTATAGGTCATATACACAGTATAGGTCATATGGCGACGTTCCGACACAGTATAGGTCATTATGGCGACGTTCCAGCTTTACCTAGTTATAGACTAGCTTTACCTAGTTGTAGACTAGCTAAAATAGATTTACCAATGAAATCAAAGAGCAAGGTTTACCGTACAATACACCGTGTCCATCTCTCTCCACACTGAAACAACTTCCAAATGTACAAATCTACCAGCACAGATGTGTACCAAGCTGTATTTCATACCATATCCTTCTTGCGAGTATATAGGCACTGGGACTCTCGAAGAATTGATAGTATCGATCAACTTTCACAATGCACGTCAAGTACTCCAATACTCTGTCACTGTTGGGCTTTAACGATCCACACGTCCATCCATCATCACCATGTTTCATGCCATTCTTGCAAATCTGCCTCCTTGGTATTAAGATTAACTGAAATTTCACTGCGGTTAACAAAAAACATTCAAATCATATATGATATGTTGAACAAAGTCTTTTTAACTAAACAAATCACATTTGTTTTGTTGGTTCTTAAGTCATATGACATCTGCAGAAAAAATATTTCCCTAAACGGACAGACATGGGCAGGTTTTGTTTGTTTGTTTGAATGGACTTTACGTCACACCGACACAGTATAGGTCATTTACACAGTATAGGTCATATGGCGACGTTCCGACACAGTATAGGTCATATGGCGACGTTCCAGCTTTACCTAGTTATAGACTAGCTTTACCTAGTTGTAGACTAGCTAAAATAGATTAACCAATGAAATCAAAGAGCAAGGTTTAACGTACAATACACCGTGTCCATCTCTCTCCACACTGAAACAACTTCCAAATGTACAAATCTACCAGCACAGATGTGTACCAAGCTGAATTTCATACCATATCCTTCTTGCGAGTATATAGGCACTGGGACTCTCGAAGAATTGATAGTATCGATCAACTTTCACAATGCACGTCAAGTACTCCAATACTCTGTCACTGTTGGGCTTTAACGATCCACACGTCCATCCATCATCACCATGTTTCATGCCATTCTTGCAAATCTGCCTCCTTGGTCTTAAGATTAACTGAAATTTCACTGCGGTTAACAAAAAACATTCAAATCATATATGATATGTTGAACAAAGTCTTTTTAACTAAACAAATCACATTTGTTTTGTTGGTTCTTAAGTCATATGACATCCCTCCACCCTTATTGGCAGAAAAAATATTTCCCTAAACGGACAGACATGGGCAGGTTTTGTTTGTTTGTTTGAATGGACTTTACGTCACACCGACACAGAATAGGTCATATACACAGTATAGGTCATATGGCGACGTTCCGACACAGTATAGGTCATATGGCGACGTTCCAGCTTTACCTAGTTATAGACTAGCTTTACCTAGTTGTAGACTAGCTAAAATAGATTTACCAATGAAATCAAAGAGCAAGGTTTACCGTACAATACACCGTGTCCATCTCTCTCCACACTGAAACAACTTCCAAATGTACAAATCTACCAGCACAGATGTGTACCAAGCTGTATTTCATACCATATCCTTCTTGCGAGTATATAGGCACTGGGACTCTCGAAGAATTGATAGTCTCAATCAACTTTCACAATGCACGTCAAGTACTCCAATACTCTGTCACTCTTGGGCTTTAACGATCCACACGTCCATCCATCATCACCATGTTTCATGCCATTCTTGCAAATCTGCCTCCTTGGTCTTAAGATTAACTGAAATTTCACTGGGGTTAACAAAAAACATTCAAATCATATATCATATGTTGAACAAAGTCTTTTTAACTAAACAAATCACATTTGTTTTGTTGGTTCTTAAGTCATATGACATCCCTCCACCTTTATTGGTAGAAAAAATATTTCCCTAAACGGACAGACATGGGCAGGTTTTGTTTGTTTGTTTGAATGGACTTTACGTCACACCGACACAGTATAGGTCATATACACAGTATAGGTCATATGGCGACGTTCCGACACAGTATAGGTCATATGGCGACGTTCCAGCTTTACCTAGTTATAGACAAGCTTTACCTAGTTGTAGACTAGCTAAAATAGATTTACCAATGAAATCAAAGAGCAAGGTTTACCGTACAATACACCGTGTCCATCTCTCTCCACACTGAAACAACTTATCCCTCATGTACAGACTCAATCGAACCGAGTCTGCAATTCTTATGTTATTTTGTTGCGATTAATGCTTCCGAGGGATCACTTTGTTTCCAGAATTTTTTTTTCCAAATGTACAAATCTACCAGCACAGATGTGTACCAAGCTGTATTTCATACCATATCCTTCTTGCGAGTATATAGGCACTGGGACTCTCGAAGAATTGATAGTATCGATCAACTTTCACAATGCACGTCAAGTACTCCAATACTCTGTCACTGTTGGGCTTTAACGATCCACACGTCCATCCATCATCACCATGTTTCATGCCATTCTTGCAAATCTGCCTCCTTGGTCTTAAGATTAACTGAAATTTCACTGGGGTTAACAAAAAACATTCAAATCATATATGATATGTTGAACAAAGTCTTTTTAACTAAACAAATCACATTTGTTTTGTTGGTTCTTAAGTCATATGACATCCCTCCACCTTTATTGGCAGAAAAAATATTTCCCTAAACGGACAGACATGGGCAGGTTTTGTTTGTTTGTTTGAATGGACTTTACGTCACACCGACACAGTATAGGTCATATACACAGTATAGGTCATATGGCGACGTTCCGACACAGTATAGGTCATATGGCGACGTTCCAGCTTTACCTAGTTATAGACTAGCTTTACCTAGTTGTAGACTAGCTAAAATAGATTTACCAATGAAATCAAAGAGCAAGGTTTACCGTACAATACACCGTGTCCATCTCTCTCCACACTGAAACAACTTCCAAATGTACAAATCTACCAGCACAGATGTGTACCAAGCTGTATTTCATACCATATCCTTCTTGCGAGTATATAGGCACTGGGACTCTCGAAGAATTGATAGTCTCAATCAACTTTCACAATGCACGTCAAGTACTCCAATACTCTGTCACTCTTGGGCTTTAACGATCCACACGTCCATCCATCATCACCATGTTTCATGCCATTCTTGCAATTCTGCCTCCTTGGTCTTAAGATTAACTGAAATTTCACTGGGGTTAACAAAACAACATTCCAATCATATTTGTTGAACAAAGTCTTTTTAACTAAACAAATCACATTTGTTTTGTTGGTTCTTAAGTCATATGGCATCTCCCCTGCTTTATTGGCAGAAAAGATATTTCCCAAAACGGACAGACAAGGGCAGGTTGTGTTTGTTTGTTTGAAAGGGCTTTACGTCACACCGACACAGTATAGGTCATATGGCGACGTTGTAGCACAGCATAGGTCATATGACGACGTTCCGACACTGTATAGGTCATATGGCGACGTTCCAGCTTTACCTAGTTATAGACTAGCTTTACCTAGTTGTAGACTAGCTAAAATAGATTTACCAATGAAATCAAAGAGCAAGGTTTACCGTACAATACACCGTGTCCATCACTCTCCACACTGAAACAACTTCCAAATGTACGAATCAATCAGCACAGATGAATAATTGATAGTCTCGATCAACAAACACTTCACCACTGTTACACAACCATCCATATTCTGAAAACATATTTAATTCCATGTGAAAGGTAGTTTTAGAGGTCGGCGGCGTACTATACAGTTTTTTCCAAAAATCTTTTTATAGTAACCCCATTTTCTGAAAATGGAAAATACCTCGCCAATATTTTATTTTTACAATATCAGTCTTCCTGTGTCATTTATATTAATAATTAAATTGAAATTTGTGTTTTAATTTGACGGCGTTGAAAGGCATGTTCAGGGAAATCATGTAAGGCTTGAAACACTTTTTATGAAGCTACCTACAACGGTCAGAAAAGGTGTTTATATTGATCGCCTATATATACAGTGTGAAACTGAATGGGTTAAAGAAAGTTTTTGGATGGATTATTGTCATTATTTTTGTGTAAATGTAAATTAACCAATAAAATCTAGAAGTACGGTATATCACGCTGTGCAATGGAATTAATTCAAATTAGCGAGGGGCCATTTGATTATTAGTAGACTCGGTGGTACATTGTTTATCCGGTATTGCACAGCTGTCAAAACATAGCATTGATCAAGGATGATCGTCAGCATTTTATTTTAAGATGGTTAATGTTTTTTACCGATTATTTTGTTTTACTCTTGAAATAAGGATGCTATAGTAATGATTTACAGGGATTTGTTTTGCTTATTTTACAGCCGTTATTAAATATTGTTTTCGGTACTTTCTAGTTTTTGCTTTGTGGTATTTAAAAAGTATTTGGTATGAATAGTGCTCGTTTTTCTCGTGCGTATTTCGCGGCTAAATAGTCATTCGAGGTTTGCTACTGTACAAGTAACATTACGTTTGTTCAGTTAATTAATGATGGATGACATTGAAAAATCGCCCACGAGGCCAGGCAGAAGTATTGATTTGTCCAATTCGGAACAAATTTCATTGTTTAATACAACTTTAGAGAGGGCTTTAGACAGACAGTGTGATATCATTTTGGACCAAATTGAAGCTAGAATTGGGACACAAGCAAAGAAATCGCCGGCCGATAAATTCAAGTTCAAAAGTGAAGGTTTGCAAATTCAGTTTGATTTTAACGTTGATAGAATAGACACTTTGCAAAACATTGACAATTTCTGCAATCTACGTAGCTTCGATTCTATTCAAGAACTGGTCAAACAAGACATTAAAGACATTCAGCATCGTAACAAGTTGCTAAAGATAGCCGATAAGCATGGTTGGCTTACTGTTAAAGAGTATGACGCCAGTCCACTGGCCGATAACGATGATGATGCTACTAAACTGCGCGGGGCCATCACACGTGCTACCCAGGCGCGTAGGTATTCTCCATACGCCCAGTCAGGGTCGAGACAGCAGCGGCAGTTCTCATCTGAGCAGCCTTTTCAACCGCCTACTTATAAGCAGCAGTCCTTTCGTTGGTTTACGCCAGGAAATGCGACAGTTATGCCAAGGGGTTATGTCGGAGGTTCGAGCCAGCAGCAGCGATTCCCGCTCGGGTCTTGTTTCATCTGTCACCTCGGAGGACATTACGCCAAAGCCTGCCCTTACGTCCAGAGGAGCACAGTTCCTCCCCGGTTCTCAGGCTACGAAGGTCACCCAAGGTCATCAAGTACAGCCGGAAGTGAGCCGGATAAGTAATACAGTTGAGTATTTTTGTACAAAACATGTTGATAACTCTTGTGAACAAAACGTGTTACATCCACATGTTAGTCTAAGAAATAAGGTAGATTTCTGGGTTAATGAGATAAAAGTTAATTGTTTTATTGAAGATATTATAATTAATGGCTATAAGATACCTTTTGATACAGAACCTTCTCCCGTTTTTCTTAAAAATAACGCGTCAGCTTTAAAACACTCTAAATTCGTGAGTCAAGCTATCTCAGAACTTTTGGTTAAGAAATGCATTAAAGAAACGCACTATGCGCCATACTGTGTAAATCCGTTAACCGTGTCTGTTAACTCAACCGGCAAAGAAAGATTAATTTTAGATCTCAGGCATGTAAATTTATTCGTACATGATTTTAAAGTTAAATTCGAGGGTTGCAAAGAAGCATTACATTTTTGTAAAAAAGGCAATCTCATGTTCAAATTTGATTTACGCTCGGGTTATCATCACGTTAGTATTAATGAATACTTTCACAAATTCTTAGGTTTTTCGTGGGAAGTTAACGGTTGTCGCAAATATTATGTCTACACTGTTCTACCATTTGGTTTAAGTTCGGGGCCTTATATTTTTACTAAATTATTAAGGCCGCTTGTTAAGTATTGGAGAACCCTAGGGATTAAAATCATAGTCTATTTAGACGACGGGTGGGGTACTGATTCTCCAGAAGTCTGTCAGTGGGTTAGCGAGCGGGTTTGTTCAGATTTACACAAGGCAGGTCTTCTTGTAAAATGAGGAGAAAAGTATTTGGTCACCTACTTTGATTATAGAATGGCTAGGGTTTATTTGGAACATGTATAAAGGTACCGTTGAGATACCCTCTAGGAAATTTTGATAAATTGAAACAGTTATTGATTAACTGCGTCAAATCTGACACTATTATTACTGCACGTTTTTAGCAAAAGTAGTAGGAAATATTATTTCAATGTCCTTTAGTTTTGGTAATATTTGTAATATCATGACCAGACATCTACATGTACCAATTGTAAACAGATTAACGTGGGATAGTCGTATATATCTTGATCAAGATTCTGTTAATGAATTGAAATTTGGCTCAATAATTTGTCAAATTTAACATTTAGATCAGTAATGCCTATTTACAGGATTCCAGAGCGTATTCTTTTTGTAGACGCTAGTGATTTTGCAGGAGCATGTATTTTACTAGGTTCCACCAATCAAGTTGCTCATTATTATGTTTAAAGTGGATGATCGTATTATGAGTTCAACTTGGAGGGAAATGAAAGCTTTAGAATTTGCAATCGAAACGTTTTTCTGATCAGTTATATAATAGGTTCGTGAAAATATACTCTGATAACCAAAACGTTATAAGAATAGTTAATCAGGGTAGTACAAAGGGGTCCTTTGCAAACTATTGCTAGAAAAATTTTCGATTTATGTGTTCAGCGCAGTATTCTGTTAGAAAATCGCCTGGGTTCCTAGAATTTTGAAGCAGACGACGCGAGTAAGATTTTTGATTGGGACGACTGGGGCGTATCGGAACATATTTTTAAGTTTCTTAATGCTAAATGGGGTCCCTCACAGTCGACTGGTTCGCAAACAATGTAAACAATAAATTGAACGTTTTTTATTCAAAATTCTGGTGTCCTGGTACGTCTGGGTTGATGCATTTGCTTATAACTGGGGAAATCAAAATAATTGGGTTGTTCCTCCAGTAAATTTAGTTCCTAGAGTTTTACAGCATATGTTTGTTTGTAAAGCAGAGGGAACTTTAATAGTTCCGAAGTGGGAGTCTGCAATTTTCTGGCCGTTACTTGTCAATATACATACCAGAGAGTTTCAAAACTTTGTGACAGATTTCATAGAGTATTGTAAACCTAGTCAGTTTTTGTATACATTGCTTGCAATGTATACAGAGTTATAAGCTATATCTCAGAAAAGATACAGGTTTAATGCATTACCGAACAACATCCACTCCCGGATAAAAACCGCTATAGAAACTAGTTCTTCATTCTGCAGTAGCGTTACATTCCGACTACACATCATTATAATAGTGTTTTGCAAAGTTGTTTAAATGCTTTGAAATTTCCAAATCGTTCATTTTCATGAAATAATAGACTCTACATTCCTTTAAAGAAAACAAAAAATAACAGTTCATTGATAAAATCGTAGTTTATACCTACGCGTTAAACTTCGCATATACGCATGCGCTTGCTAGCATGAATGAATACATCGTAAATATAGTAAAGTCGTCAGCGCTTATGCTAAAAACAATACAAAATAAGCTTTTTTAAAAACCGCTAGTTGTGTTGTGATTAAATGTCCGATTTTAAAATGTATTACACCAATAGAAAGCTTTGGATCTTAGCTTCATCACAATGTTAACTTCAATACATCTTTTGACTCCAAAGTATTTAAATTAACTGTTAAACCTACCATATGTCAGACCATTTTACATGCGATTTATACAGTGAGATACGCAATGATAAGAATAGCCTGTCGTCTGCTAGTTCTAAAAGTGTATATCGGTGTATTATATAAATGGGACGAAACATCTCAGATAGATATTAAATCAAATAAAATTCCCGATTTACATTTATGCAATAAAATTGCCCTAAAATGTTTTACAAAATAAGTATGGAGCACCGTCACAAAATTTACCAGCGTATACCGGAAAATGTTTTTTTTTTTTTTTTTTTTTTTAAAACTGGCAATTTATCGTGACTTCGAAAAATAAAAATTACGTAAGCTATTCTTTTGAATACCTTTTTTACACATGATTTTCCTTTCACTTTTGTATGCCTTAGATTTTTGAAAAGAAATATGTTTCGAAATTCAGCGAAGATTGCCTGATTCAGTACGGGTAAAAATAAAGATTCGGCCGCTCGACCGTTCGACCCATTACAATTCGTCGAACTTGGGATATTGACGTATGGAGCTAAATATAGGCATATGTGGCAAGATTCAACGAGAAGAAATAATCATTTGAAACTGTAAATCAGTGTAAGCATTAAGAAATAAATACATTATGTTATTTTTATCTGCTTATATTAATTGCCGAAAAACACCAAAAAAATACCGAAAAACACTTAAAATACAAAGAAATATTAATTCAGCAATATAAACCATTTTTGATGGTTATTTGATGAAATTGGTTTTTGTCGGTTATTTGATGAAATGGGTTCAATAATATCAGTTTTAAATCGATGATATACACAATTGGTATAATTCCAACAAAATAAGTTTAAACTACTTTTTTCTACCCTTTAAATGATTAAAATTTACTTTCTTTTGCAACCAGTGTAAATTAGAGAATGATTCTATTCTGTATTAAATGCGATATGAAAGTGTTTTTCGGCAAAGTTACAGTCTAGCGTCAAAAAAACATGGAAAAGCCGGAAAACACATTTTTACGGGCATTAAAATAGTCGTAGTTAAAACAAGAGCCGCTATTTTTTTCCAACCTTTTTAAATGAATAACTATTACTTTCTTTTGTTACCAATGTAAAATGTCAGTGATGTTTATATTTTTATAAATACAGCATGAAAGTGTTTTTCGGCTACGTATCGGTCTAGCGTCAAAAATAATGGAAAAGCCCAAAAATAATAAAAAAACAACACATTTTATTGCGATGAAATGGGCATTTCAAAAATAGAACTATTAAATAAAATTTTTACCGTCTAAATGAATGATTATAACATTATAATTTATGTGTAAGAAATGTAAAATATCAGTAATATTTTTGTAATAAACATTGTATGAAATTGTTTATCGGCAATGATACTGCCTAGCGTCAAAAACATAGAAAAAATAAATAAACAAACAACACATTTTACTTGCAATAAAATACTAGATATATTTTTAAAAAAATGCTGCTAAATATATTTCCAATCGTTTAAATGAATAACTATGACATAGAATTTATTACCTTTGTAAAATGTCAGTTATTTTTTGTAATAAGTACAGTATGAAAAAGTCAGTGGTGAAACTTATAGGTTGGCTAGCTCAGGGTGAGGTTAGCCTGGTTTCCAGTCTGTCGATTTTTTGTTATTTTTCTGTTTGGCAAAATCGACACTATCAAACGACGAACGAATACGGAATATTAAGCGCATATGTTATGAACAAAAAAATGTTATGAATAAGCAAAAGCTATCAACGCCTGAATCCCAGGCTAGGTGAGGTTTTAGATTGTTGAATGTCGGCCATCCATCTTATGTCAACTCTGGTCTGTCCACATTTAGCATCGTCGGATACCCACGGCCGAACCATTTACATTTATCAGTTAGGTTTCAACCACGTGTATCCGATGCTGACATTACAGTTGTTAACAATCTGCTGGTCATTTAGTTTGCTAACACTCTACTGGTCACACTTTGTCCCAAATGTCAAACAACATCGTAAGAATGTGTGTGACAGGTGTTGCTCGAGTTTGAACATGGATCACCTTGGTTGAAAATCAGAAGTATGTCACAGTAGTCAAAAAATAGAAAAAAAAATGTTTTAGCTCAATGGTTCATCTAAAGTTAAGAAGTTGGTAACACAACCTGATTATGGAAAAACCCTTGTTAACTTGCTGTCCAATATAAATGGATTTCTTGGAAAGGTTGTTCATGAAGACTATATGTAACAATTATTGAATAATGAAAATATTACAGTACATTTGAATTGTTGTGATTATAGATTTCATTATTATTAATTAACGATAAAGTAATGCATTTGAAAATTAATGTGTAGAGATTAATACAACACACCAGAATATATTTATTAATGCATCAAAGTACAGTATATAGATATACTGTAATTTGGTAATTAAGTCTTGTAGGATGATTCAATTAATTGACTTTGTATAGAGTTCAAACCAGATCATGTATTTTATCAGATAGCATCACTGGAAACTCAATATGACTGTTTCAATATTCTATATTGCAGTCCATTTAACGGGTGTTTCAAAAAATGATTTCTTTATTGCTCATCTATCAGCTTGTCCTAGCAATACACAGATGGAACATTACATCTCCCTTGACTCATAAATAACTTTTGAAGAAAAAAGCCTTGGTGCATGTGAATCACTTGTTAGGGACATTGATATTGGTCAGAAGATGATCCCTATTGTTTTCGAGGTCAGTAGGTTAAAATCAACATGGCTTTGATGTCAAAAATGGATTATATTATCAAGCAATGTATACTTCAGTACTTTCAGTGCTTTGATTCATTCCAGGATCATGCAAACATAGTGTTTTTGCTATTTCGCCTTTTAATGGAAACGTTCTCGCATTAAAAATTCGTTTTTCTTGAGTTATTAATATGATTTTAAAATTATTAATAAGATTTAGAAAATAAGGAATTAGAGTTAAGAACTATTAATATCGTGTGACGATATTAACTTGTTTGTTTTTCACGCGATTTTATTGTAAGGAGATTGTGATTTTATAGTGACTTTATTGTAAGAAGATAGTGACTTATTACTTATACAGTGACTTGATTATTTGTAAGGATATACGAGTGTACAGTGTAAATACTACATTTATAATACATTTTACGTTATTAAATGTTCGAAGCCCCTGCTCCAGTGACCAGGGAAGGATAATCCTTGATTATCGAATGTGTTTTTGTTGAAGTTTTTTATGAAGCCCCTGCTCCAGTGACCAGGGAGGAACAATCTTTGATTGTTTATTATTAGATTGTTTTAATATAAGACAGTGAAAATGTGTAATATCAACCCATTATTATTAAGTTTTTGCATATGTCTATATTAATAATTGTTATTGTTGCAGTTTCCTCGCAACGGGGTTTGGAGTGATGTATTGGACTTTGCCTGTAATCCTTGTTTATGTGCAGCCGTTCACCAGTTACCGGACATAGTGCGATCCTCAAAATCCAAGAACACAAACAAAAAGTATGATCAATATTTTGTAAAGTTTACAGAGTGGTGTAAGTGTCATTCTCTTGAATCGTTACCAGCCAATGTATCTACAGTGTGTATTTTCTTTATTATAGCATAAAATCGGCTATTTTCGCCTTTTTTGCCCATGCGTTAACGGGGTCAAAACCGTGTGTTAACAAGGGCACGCGCACTTGTTATAGCCCGGTTTTACCTATGCGCAAAAAATTATACAGGGCCCTGTAAACAAAAACAAAAATGGACGCCGATTTGACCTACTTGCCAAAAGTTGGCGATACATGTAATTTCGCAGCGCGGTCTGAGGCAGAGAAATTTTGTATCATCGACAAAATTAATGAATGGCCTTGTCCCCAATATGTTATCAAATCAAAACATACTGGAGAGGTTTTGAGGGCATTTCGTCATCAACTGTTCCGCCCACAGACGCCGGAGCGACTGATCCAACCAGGTAGATATTTAAGTATTTTATCAATAATTTCTTTTCCGTTAGGTTAACATTTTTCATGTATTTAATATATGCATTCGTATAAATTATTTGTTGATTCTATTCATGTGAAACGTTGAAATATTGCAATCTGGACAGCAAAATAAGTAAACAACGCAACGTGCATTTTCGGTACTTTCCGTATGCCCTCGTTTTCTTTCGTGATGTTTACTTCATTGAGTAATTATACATGAAATCTATTACACTGATACTTGTTTTGATTTGTACACATACTTTTTATATAATCTTATTTTTGCAGTCACATCGACCCCTACTGCAACTGAGCTGTTTTTAGAGGAAATAGAACCAAATGTGCTGCAAGAAATCTTAAATGATGCTTTTGGTATGTAATAGTAAATTAAACTAAAACAATTGAATAGAATAGAATAACTTTTATTTCCAATCAAGAGTCATGTTAAATGACATGTGAATCACAAAAATAATAAAGAGATTAAAGATCGAATAAAGACTTTAAAGAAACTAAAACTTGATTTGTATATAATAGTAACAACAATAAACTTAAAGAAAAAAAACAATACAAACAAACACAGTAAATAACCAGCTAACAATAAAGTAATTGGAATAATATATGTACTGTATCTTTTAAGTATTTACAAGCCTGTGACTTTGTTTCTTTCTTAATTTGACATGCTTGGCAACCGTAATAATAAAGCACAAATTTTTGTTTAACCCTATTTATTCCAGTTTCTAAGGTTAGCAAGAACTAATATAATATAAGAGTCCAAGCCGGGATTCAACACTTGTCTCTTAAATAACAGTGAAATCACAAACCATGTCACTAAATAGCTATTCCTACATTAAGTCTGTTATAAATTTTCAATATATATGCATCTTATAAACTTTCACAGATAATTGGTCTGATGACAATGTAAATAGTAAAGATGACAATGTAAATAGTAAAAAAGACAACTCCTCTGATTTGGATGATGAAGAGCTTGACAGGCTAGATATAGAGGCAAAGTGTGCTAACACAGAGCAATCTGAAAGATGGGCATTCAAGAAATTGACAGGTATTAAAATGAAAAAGAATACCTTGACAAAGAATTATACTATAGAAATTTTCAATTAAAGTAACAGAAAAGTTTAAGAATGTTAGTCCACAATTGAAAACTTTTAATATTGAGTATATAAGACATATATACAGCTGTATTTTTTAAAAATTAACATTTTTAAATGAAATATGAGCATTTTCATACCAAAATAGTTTCATATTTAAAGCAAACTCTTGAATTTACTGTACATTATAGCTTTTTTTTATTTTCCTGACATTATAATTTGAAAGATTTCCATTTGAAATTTTATGTACAGGCTATATATATTAAGAAGTACCGGTACATTGAAAAATAACTTTGAACAGTGACAATACGGAAAATACATTTCAATACAGTGAAAAATAAATCCATACAGTGACAATACGGAAAATGAAAATGCATATTTTATTACATTAATATTTTTCAGTATCTTTTTTTTTAAAATATAAATATAAAATAAACATTATTAATATTTAATATGTGACAAATAGAGGATGTTCAAGTATTTTCTATAAATACAGGATTTATTTTCATATGTGGTGTGAAATGAATATTTACAGCCATGAGTGATATATGATAATTTTCATAGCACATGATGAAAATAAATCCTGTATTTATAGAAAAAATTTAATTTTCTGTTTATCATATTCATTTATCCCTTTTTGACATTACAATTTGAAAGACTTCCTTTTTAATTTTGTTTATTGGCTGAATTTAGAAGAAAGTCCTTCAAGAAACCATTGAAAAAATGGAAAATATGTTTCACTGCAGTGTAATATAAAATTTTACTGTGCAAATATTTCATTTATAAATATATAACAAAAGCATATTTTTTTCAGATTACATCAGGAAGAGAAACATGATTTTAGATTTTCACAATATTACACCTGAAGATCTTGGTAAAACACTAAGAAAATTTTACGCTGAAATTAAAACAAAGGACGGTAAAAAGTTTGCTCCAGGCAGCCTACGTGGAATAAGAGCAGGAATCCACCGAGCTCTGACTTCCCCACCATTCAACAGAAACTTCAATATTTTAGTTGATAAAGAATTTATTTTAGCAAATAAAATGATAGATAATATGTGCAAAACTTATATAAATGCCAGAAATGAAAAGCCCGCCCACTATCCGGCTATTGCAGAAGGTGACCTTTTTAAACTTTCAAGCTATCTTGCTAAATACCAAGAATCCCCTGAAATTTTGTTCCACTGTTTTTGGTTTTTATTATGCTACTTGTTTGCCAGACGTGGGAGGGAAGGGTTTAGGGATATGACCAGGAATACCTTCCAAGTTAAAACCGATGACCTTGGTTATGAGTATCTAGTTATGGCAACTACCGAGAAAACCAAAAATTGGCAAGGGGGCAGTAGTTCCAAAGCATGGGACTATAGTGATGTAAGGGCATATGGGTTAGAGGTCAATAATTGTCATCTCAGTATTGTTAAGGTGTACAACTTTTATATTTCCAAATTAAATCCTAGAAATGAGGCCTTATTTCAACGGCCAATACTAAGTCCTAAATTTATAGAAAGTCCATACTGGTTCACTGAACAAGTTATAGGTAAAAACAAACTTGCTGAAGTAATGAAGTCAATTTCAACAAGTGCTGGTCTTTCACAAATTTATACAAACCATTCTGTTCGTGCAACAGCCATAACAGTTCTGTACCAGAGTGGTGTAGATACCAAGCAAATATGCAAATTAACAAAGCACAAAAATGAAGAAAGTCTAAAGCATTATATTGATGGTCAAACCTCTGACCAAAAAAGGCAGTGTGCTAATGTTTTGTCCGGGGCAAAGGTCCGCTTTCTAAAAAGTAAAGATAAATACGTTCTTTGCGATACCGGTTCACCTCTGTCGTATACTAGAGCACGTGAAATTCTTATAGAGGCTTTAAATAAAATTGGGGAAGACGGTTCGAATTTCGGCTTACATAGTTTGCGTAGCGGCGGAGCGTCTGCTGCGGCAAACAGCGACGCGAACTTAGATGCTAGATTAGTTAATAAGCACGGTCGTTGGAAATCTCCTTCTTCTGCCGACGGTTATATTCATTACAGTCTTGAGAATCAACTTTCCGTTACTAAAAGTCTAGGCTTGTAGTTTTCTCATCTTTGCATTCGAAAAGTAGCAAACCGCCTTCTTACTCGATACTGTCTTTGTTTTTCCTTGTCAAGTATAGCAAATAATTGTTTTATTTTCGGACGAACGTAGTGAGGGAGAAAATAATAAATATTGTTTTCGGTACTTTCTAGTTTTTGCTTTGTGGTATTTAAAAGTATTTGGTATGAATAGTGCTCGTTTTTCTCGTGCGTATTTCGCGGCTAAATAGTCATTCGAGGTTTGCTACTGTACAAGTAACATTACGTTTGTTCAGTTAATTTGTCTAAATAAGTGAGATTGTTGCTTTATCTTGTAACAAAACTGTCCAATGGCTCAATTATCTGTATAATTATGTTGATTGAATATTTGTCTTTGGAGATATATATTGTCTTTATTACATGATAAAATACGTTATTATTCATGTATTGCTATGAGAAAATATCGTCGACTTTTAAGAAATAAAAAGTAGCAAACCGCCTTCTTACTCGATACTGTCTTTGTTTTTCCTTGTCAAGTATAGCAAATAATTGTTTTACTTTCGGACGAACGTAGTGAGGGAGAAAATAATGGGTCATATTCCCAATTGAAAATAGTATATTACTTTCCCAATCTACAAAAAAATATTCCAAATTGAAAGTTACAAAATAAAAATATTGAATAAAGAATTCTAACATCTTTAAAAATAAGGGCTTCTTCACTGTAATAGTGCTAAAATGTTTGGAGATGCGACATGGATTGTTTGCATTCATTTAAACACTGCAAAATTTCAGTCATGCATTTTTTCCCAATTTTTTACAAAACAACGCTGAAATTCCCAATGTCATGAGTATGGGTCATGTTCCCAAAAACCTGGAAAAAATCCCTGATGGAACTTGTCATGCATGATGTGAGTAATGACAAAGAACAATTATCCTAAGTCTAGAGCAGATATCATTTATAATAACAAAAATATTACAAGTACTTAAACAAATATAACAATTTTTAATTAAATTTTCTAAGTTTATCAAGAGCTGTTGGAGGACAGCAATGCTCGACTATTCGATAGAGTTGTCACAAGGATGTTTCATTGAGTATAAAAAGGGGCATAAATATGTAAATAAGTAAATCAGAGTTATGGGACCCGTGTCAATCATGTTAAAAATCACAGTGAAAATGTATATTAAGTTTCATTCCATTCCTTTCAATAGTTAGGGAGATACCAGCTCACAAGCAACCATGAGTTTCATCCATCAAAAAATATTTTAATGCACCAAAACTTTAATGCGGACTCCGGGGCGAGAAGGACAGCTCTCTTTATACTTTGTATAGTCAATTACTTTGTATAGTCAATTTAAAAATCTAAATCATTGAAGGGCCATTTCTTTGATAGATATAATTGAACCCAAAAATGTTGACAAGATGAACAACTAGACTTGTAACTGATCTTTCTTGTAAAGTTTAGATGAAATTGCACCAGTAGTTTTTGAGTATTCCGGACAAACAGTACAGAAGTACTTACATGACTTTTCCTTTGATCATTTCATTCATTTTTAGTCACACAAGGCTTAAAAGAAGACACACAATTAAAAAAAAATAAAAAGAATCATAGAAAATGTACCAATACCTATTATTTTCCTAGTCACCAATGTGTTTTGCACGGACAGACGACGGAGAAGTGATCCCTATATGTCACCACTACTCTGTAAAGGCAACACAAAAAGTTACAGAACCACCAACATACCTATCCATACCATATCCTTCTTGCGAGTATATAGGCACTGGAACTCTAGAAGAACTGATAGTCTTGTCCACTTCCACTTCATCACTCATCCATGGTCTGAAAAATCACCAGGGTTAGGTTAACAAAATAACATTCTAATTCACAAGGCTTAAAAGAAGACACACAAGTAAAACAGAATAAAAAGAATCAAAGAAAATGTACAATACCTATTATTTTCCTAGTCACCCATGTGTTTTGCACGGACAGAAAGACGACGGAGAAGTGATCCCTATATGTTACCACTACTCTGTAGAGGCAACACACAAAAGTTACAGAACCACCAACATACCAAAAAGATAGCCTGTCAGACAACAACAACTGACAATGGCTATTCAAATGTATACTTTATTCATAAAGTAATATAACAAAATTGTATTTTGTAAGTAAACATAGATAGGGAATGGAACCCAAGTCTCCAAAATGTCCGACAGGATATTCACCTCTATATTCATTTGGCTCAAATTGCACACGGATTTCAACCAAACTTGTATTTTGATTTTATTTATGATTCATTATCCTCATTATGATTTACTATAGCATCAAAGAGCAAGGTTTACCCTTATGTCAAGCATCTCTCCTCACACTGGAACAACTTCTTGTTGTACAAATCTGCCAGCACATAGATGTACTTTAAGCTATTCCATTTACCATATCCTTCTTGCGAGTATATAGGCACTGGAACTCTCGAAGAACTGATAGTCTTGTCCACTTCCACTTCATCACTCATCCATGGTCTGAAAAATCACCAGGGTTTACAAAATAACATTCTAATTCACATGGCTTAAAAGAAGACACACAAGTAAAACAGAATAAAAAGAATCAAAGAAAAAATTACCAATACCTATAATTTTCCTAGTCACCCATGTGTTTTGCACGGACAGACAGACGACGGAGAAGTGATCCCTATATGTCACCACTACTCTGTAGAGGCAACACAAAAAATTTTTATGAACCCCCAAAATTTTCCCTAAGTTAAAAACCCCGTTAGACAAAAATACAAACCCCCCAATGCCATTTAAATGTAACCCTTTTTTCATAAGTAAATAAAAAAATTGTATTTTGGTAGTAAACCCTGATTAGGGGAAAGGAGCCCAAGTCTCCAAAATGTCCGACAGGAATTTTTCATCTCTATATTTATTTGGCTTCAAATTCCCCAAGGGTTTTTTAAAAACCCAAAAATTGTATTTTTTTTTTTATTTGATTCCCTTAAACTTTTTTTATGGGGTTTATTTTAAACAAAAAATTAGCAAGGTTTTCCTTATGACAAGCACCTTTTCCTTTAAAACTGGAACAATTTTTTGTTGTACAAATTTTGCCAGCAATTGATGACTTTAACTAATTTTTCCCTTTTCCAATTTTTTCCCTTTTTGGGTTTTTATAGGCCCCTTTGGTTTCTTTTCTAAGAACTGATTTGTTTTTTGTCCACTTCCACTTTTCACCCCCCCCCTGGTTTTGGAAAAAAAACCCAGGGGTTTTTAAAAAAAAAAAATTTTAATTTTACAAGACTTTAAAAAAAGACACACAAGTAAAACAAAAAATAAAAAGAATCAAAAAAAAATGTACCAATTTCCTATTTTTTTCCCAGGGCACCCCATGTTTTAAAAAATTTTAACATTCTAATTTTTATAATGTTTTAAAAACTTATCAAGCTTTTCAAATTACTTTTTTAAATAAAAGGGGTAATTTTTCAAAAATTTTCATTGGTTTTTTTTTAATTTTGATTACCCCTTTTTTATTATATGGGCCCGATAAAGGCCCTAAAAAAGTTTAGGGGGGGGCAAATTCATGCCTAGAGAAACCACCCCCCAAACCCTTCCCCAAATCCTAAAAAAACCCCAAAAAGAAAATATTCCCCAAAAAACAATTCCCGTATCAAACTGTTTGTTGAACTAGCTGAACTTTTTTTATCTTGTAAATAATTGATACTTTGCAGGCACAAATAAACGGTTACAAAAAAATCCTTAAAGTATAATATTGAAAATACCTAATTTCTCTCCATCATGCCTGTTTCCAACCAATGATACACATCTATCCACATCCTCACGTCTTCGCCACAATGTAGAACTAGAACACCAACATCTTCTTTCCAGGTGGTTTTCAAAAAAGACAAAAAAACACAAAACATTAGAATATAGGCAAAACAAAACATTTTAAAGAACCTGGAAAATAGATCTGCAATACAAAAAAATATAGGTATTAGAGCAAACAAATACATAATTAAACATATCAAACATAATCATAGTACACAAATTCTAAAAACACAAGTCAAATACAATACGCGAGTATAAGTAATATCAAAAAACTGCGGGCGCATCATGTAGCCTGGCCAGAAATCACATTTTATAACAACAACCATCAACAATAACTTCAACTCAACACATTACTAAATACAGGGATAACTTACATAAAGACTTTTTATAAATCGTGTAAAAGTATATAAATCAAAAAAAACCCGGGCGGATCACGTAGCCTGGCCAGAATCTCATTTTATTACAACAACCTAATCAACGATACTTCAACCCAAAACAAAACTCTACAGGGGTTCAGGGATAAACGTATATTAAGATTTTTTGTAAAATCGTAGGGGGGTTAAGTATATCAAAAAACGCGCGCGCATCACGTAGTCTGCCAAAATCACATTTTATAACAACAACCATCAAACAATCACTTCAACTCAACACAATTACTAACTACAGGGGTACAGGGATAACTTACATATTTTTTTTAAAAAAAAAACGCGAGTATATCAAAAAAATCGCGGGCGCATCACGTAGTCTGGCCAGAATCACATTTTATAACAACAACCATCAACAATCACTTAAACTCAACACATAACTACAGGGGTTCAGGATAACGTATATAAAGACTTTTATAAATCGTGAGTATATCAAAAAACCGCGGGCGCATCACGTAATCTGGCCAAAATCACATTTTATAACAACCATCAACAATAACTTCAACTTAACACATAACTAACTACAGGGGGTACAGGGATAACTTATATAAAGATTTTTTTATAAATCGCGAGTATATCAAAAAAACCGTGGGGACATCACGTAGTCTGCCCAGAATCACATATTATAACAACAACCATCAACAATCACTTCCTAACTACAGGGGGTACAGGGATAACTTACATATTTTTTTTATAAATCGCGAGTATATCAAAAAACTGCGGGCGCATCACGTAGTCTGGCCATCACATTTTATAACAACAACCATCAACAATCACTTAAACTCAACACATTACTTACTACAGGGATAACTTACATAAAGAATTTTTTAAAAATCGCGAGTATATCAAAAAACAAAAAACCGCGGGCGGATCACGTTGCCTGGCCAGATCACATTTATAACAACAACCCTCAACAATCACTTCAACTCAACACATTACTAAACTACAGGGGTACAGAAATAACTTACATAAAGATTTTTTATAAATCGCGAGTATATCAAAAAACCATGGGCGGATCACGTAGCCTGGCCAGAATCACATTTTATTACAACAACCATCAACAATAACTTCAACTCAAAACATAACTACAGGGGTTCAGGGATAACGTATATAAAGATTTTTTTTGTAAATCGTAAGTATATCAAAAAACTCGCGCGCATCACGTAGTCTGGCCAAAATCACATTTTATAATAACCATCAACAATGACTTCAACTCAACTCATAAAAAACATATATAAAGATTTTTTTAAAAATCGTGAGTATATAAAAAAAAACGCGGGCGCATCACATAGTTTGGCTAAAATCACATTTTTGCTAAAACAACCATCAACACTAACTTCAACTCAACACAATACTAACTACAGGAATAACATATATAAAGACTTTTTTATAAAATCGCGAGTATAAAAAATTATCAAAAAACCGGGCGCATCACGTAGTCTGGCCAAAATCCCATTTTATAATAATCATCAACAATAACTTCTACTCAACATATTACTAACTACAGGGATAACATAATTTATATAAAGATTTTTTTTAAAAAAATCGCGAGTATATAAAAAGAAAACCGCGGCGCATCACGTAGTCTGGCCAAATCAAATTTTTATAACAAACCATCAACAATAACTTCAACTCAACACATAACTAACTACAGGGGGTACAGGATTAACTTACATAAAGATTTTTTTATAAATCGCGAGTATATAAAAAAAAGCGCGCAGTCATATCACGTAGCCTGGCCAGAATCACATTTTATAACAACCATCAACAATAACTTCAACTCGACACAATAACCAACTACAGGGGGTACAGGAATAACTTACATAACGATTTTTTATAAATCGCGAGTATATCAAAAAAAAAAAACGTGGGCACATCACGTAGTCTGGCCCAAATCACATTTTTATAGCAACCATCAACAATCACTTCAACTCGACACATAACCAACTACGGGGGGGGGGGGGTACAGGAATAACTAGCATAAAGATTTTTTATAAATCGCGAGTATATCAAAAAATCCGTTGGCCACATCACGTAGTCTGACCAAATCCACATTTTATAGCAACCATCAACAATAACTTCAACTCGACACATAACCAACTACAGGGGGTACAAGGAATAACTTACATAAAGATATTTTTTATTTAAATCGCGAGTATATAAAAAAAAACGTGTCTGGCCAAATCACCATTTTTATAACAACCATCAAAACAATCACTTCAACTCAAACTCATAACTAACTAACTACAGGAATAACATACATATTTAAAGATATCTTATAAATCGCGAGTATATGAAAAAATAGCATACATAAAGAACAATATAAACGATCAAAACAAAAAGTTGTAAAATATTTATCACACTTAACTCTGATTTAACAAAGAACGTTCTTCTCAGCGCGAGTTTCCCACCAAAAAATGAACTGTTAGCTAAAATGATCACGTTTGTCTGTTTAAAAATTGAAGCGGGAAAAATTTGGCATTTTCCCCCGTGCTTTTTAAGGTCTGACCTTTTCCAAATATTTTAAAATTTTTTTGGCCCAAAATTTCCCGAACATTTGAATATTCAATGACCCCCTTTTTCGGCAATTTTATCGGAACCGGCATTTAAAAAAATTTTTGAAACGAGAATTGGGGAAAAATTTAAATTTTTAAGTCATTTGGGGTGGCAGGGGTTTAAAAAAACCCAAAACGAAAACCACGGGAAAAGGAATAACATATTTTTCCCGTTAAAAAAGTGGTTTTAAAGGGCCCTTTTTTTCGCATGCGGAGGTCATAAGGGTCAAAATTTTCACAATGGGGGAAAACTTTATTTTGCCTTTTAAAAATTTAAATTTTTTTTTTTTTGTTTTACTTTTTTAAAATTTTTTTTTTTTATATATTTTTTTTTTAATTTTTAATAACATTTTTTTATTTATTTGTCCATGTATTTCATATACGAGAATGATATAGCCTTTTTGTTTTGGTTGGGTGAGTTTTGGGACCACTTTTTTCGCGTTGCGTTGTCGGGTAGCGACAACACAACCCTTTTTCGTTATGTCTTTTTGTTTGTCGTAAACCCGGGAAAGGGACCAAAAGGGCGTTTTTCGACTGGGGTCTTGTCGTTGGGTTATAAACCAATCCTTTTTATTTTGGGGAAAAATCGGGGCCCCAACAAAGCCGCCCCGACAACCCCGTCCAGTTTGGGGGTGGGTTCACTACGACAAGACGAAAATAACCCAATATATTGTGTAGATATCTCATTTCGTTGCGTAAATATCCAAAAAATTTAAACCCTTTAAAGGTCATTTTTTTAAAACAACATTTTAATCTGTGATACTGGGAGTCATATGAAAAAAAAAAATAATTCCCTTTTTTAAAAACTTAATGGTCATAAAAATCCTTTTAAAAGTAATTTAAAAAATTAGAAAATAAGAATCCATAAAAATCATCCAGGGCAAGCATTTTAAATCTTTAAATATCCAAGAAAATTTTTAACACAAATTTGAAAAATTTTTAATTTTTTCTTTTTCTTGTAAAAATCTCCCAAAGTACAAATTTATGTAACTGTATGTGTGTAAACCAACTTTTGGTAACTGGTTTTTTTTGTGGGTTTTAAACGTGTTTCATGTACTAATTGGTTTTATTCAAAACACGAAATTTTTTAAAGCGTCGGACATTTTTTTTTATTTTAAAGACTCTCTTTTTTAGGGGTTTTTTCAGGGAAGAAAAAAAAATTTTTAAAGCATAAATTTAAATTTCTAAAACAAGAAAACTATTTAATTTTTTGAAAAATAAATATATTTGATAAAAAATTAAAAAATTTTTGAAAAGTTAAAAACGATAAACAAAATATTTCAATTTTAAAAAGGAACCCCCCCCATCCCCTTTAATCATTAAAAACATAATGTGCATGGGAAGAAACAATGGGGTGGAAAAAGTGGGAGGGAAAGCAAATTGACAATCCGGGGGCAAAACGTAACATAACGGGAAATTTCTATGGAATGCTTTTTTTCGGGGGGTTTTTAAAAACTTTTTTAAATTGGGTTTTAAAATATCCCGTCTAGAAGGGAAATTTCCCAGTCAGAAATTTCAAAAAATGTACAAGTAAGGGAAAGACGATGTAAACCCTAAGAAAGAAAAAATGTAATTTTTGCGTTAATACCTTCCCATTAAAACCCCGGAACCCAAAAAATTACAAATTTTTGAAAGCGCAAATTTCCTTTTTGTTAAAAATTAATTTTTTTTTTTTCAAAATTTTTATTTTTTTTATTTTACTCAAGTTCCATATATTTTTATATTTAAAAGTTTGATTCAATGAAACCGGGAAAATTTTTTAAAAAACGAAAAAACTAATTTTAAAATCAATAAAATTGTGACACATTGTTTTATAAAATCTCGGGGAGAGGAAACAGTTTAAACGGCCTAAAAATAAAAAAAAAAGGTTTTGTTTTTAAAAAATTTTTTCGGGTTTAAAAAAGTCGCTAAAATAAGAAACAAATTTATTAGACATTTTTAAAAAAATAAAAAACGTTTTTTTTTGCAGAAAGTATTTTTGTTTTTGACCGTTTGGGAAAAGGTTTTAAAACCCCATTGGGGGGAGAAGGGAAACACATGGTAGGACATCTTGGGGAAAGGGCAAAAAGCTGGAGCAAAAAAATTTTTTTGAAAAACCCCAACTGTGGATAAAATCTCAGT
>NW_026852851.1:0-145845 GCF_026571515.1 Ruditapes philippinarum
ATTTAAAATGCTGAAATAAACGTTTGATCATTTAAATTTATGTTAGGCCACTTCAATTTCTGAAAATATATTTAATTTATGTCTATTCCGTGACGTTAGTGAAAACTTAAGAGGCGATACATGATATTTTAAGTACTATTGTGTAAAATAAAAATTTTATTTAATAATTTAGAGTTAAAGAACAACGTCTGCATCTGTTATGTAACACTATCGTCCAGGACTTGAAACACTTGAAGGGACAGTTTTGTTAAAATTTTATTATTTCAATAAATTTTAGATAGAGCAACCTACTTTTATTGCGGAAGGAGATAAGTTGACTGTTTATCATTATCTAAAATTAATAGACACTTGTAATGTAATTTTATACTCCGATTTGCTCTTTTTAGAACACGAATCTCAATTAATGTCGTAATTTATTATAATCTCAAGCCCTTTTTAAATGTAACAATCAATAAAACAACATATGCAAGTTTTCCGCTGTTCAAAACCCCAAAACTCCTATTAATACCCGATTTGTAGCCGCAAATGTCAGTGTTGTTCTGACAACAAGCAAACTACCATGGTGTGCAAGATTGTATTCGGCTTACTTCTGGTTGACTTAGCATACGGTAAGAAATCTGCTTTTCTTTGTTTTTTAAAAATGAACAACAACTAAAATTGTCTGCTTCTAGTGTTTGATGTATCGCATAAACGTTTATATTTTAATTATTTTTTAATTATTTCATTTATTTATTTATTTATTTTGTTTTTGTGTAATTTGAAAGTATTCAAAATAATTGAATAATTTGTTATATACACTTATTGATAAAAAGGGAAACCCGACTGCAATTTCGTAGTAAACCGGAAGAATGTGAAATATTCGTACTTCGTTAAACACGTGGTTGCTAGGTATTTCTATTAATAGAAATGATATATTTGTCATTTCAGGGAGTTCGTTGTCCCGTATAATTGGCGGCTCTGATACTACAACTTCAAAACACCCCCATCAAGTTTCTCTCCGAAATAGAAACGGGTATCATATATGTGGTGGGTCAATTATTAATGCAAACTGGGTTCTAACTGCTGCCCACTGTGTTACCGGGTAAATACGCTAATCATTAAATAATTTTCATTTTTTTAAACTATATTTATTATCATTTTGTCCGTATTCGATTGAGTCGTTGCGTCATGAATGTGAATTGACTTTATATCCATACCCATATCGTAAAATCTTAGCAATAACCGTAACGTATTCTTATCATAACAAAAAAAAAAGAATTTCTTCGGTTTCGTTTAGATTTTCTTTATGCATTTTATATATACGGAAGCATGGAGAGGACATAGTCGATTTATTTTAATAATCTGTGGGAACAACTTATTTGTCGAAATATTTTTTATTAATCTGTGGGAACAACATGTTTTGTGAGAAAAATCTTTTTTTATTCTGTGGGAACAACATATTTTGTGAGAAAAATCTTTTTTTATTCTGTGGGAACAACATATTTTGTGAGAAAAATCTTTTTTTATTCTGTGGGAACAACTTAATTTGAGTAAAAAAAAAATTTTATTCTGTGGGAACAACTTATTTTGTGAGAAAAATCTTTTTTTTACTCTGTGGGAACAAACTATTTTCTGCGATATTTTTTCAATATATTATTCCCTCAAGATAATAAGTTGTGCGAACAAATTAATTATGTTGTTCCCACAACATAATTCAACCAATCAAAATAGCGATTGCCACAAAGAGTGACTGCAAAGTTAAGTCCCTTTTTAAAAAGTCGCCATTTGCACACAATTCATACTTCAAACCCATTTCAAAATACTGTTTAATTAAAACATCTCTATCCATTTTTCTGACAACAAGATGCAAGAATTTGATTGGTTGAATTATGTTGTGGGAACAACATAATTAATTTGTTCGCACAACTTATTATCTTGAGGGAACAAGATATTGAAAAAAATATAGCAGAAAATAGTTTGTTCCCACAGAATAAAAAAAGATTTTTCTCACAAAATATGTTGTTCCCACAGAATAAAAAAAGATTTTTCTCACAAAATATGTTGTTCCCACAGAATAAAAAAATATTTTTCTCACAAAATATGTTGTTCCCACAGAATAAAAAAAGATTTTTCTCACAAAATATGTTGTTCCCACAGAATAAAAAAAGATTTTTCTCACAAAACATGTTGTTCCCACAGATTAATAAAAAATACTTCGACAAATAAGTTGTTCCCACAGATTATTAAAATAAATCGACTATGTCCTCTCCATGCTTCCGTATATATAGGTTTTACTACACGAGTATTCTTTTCTGGTGGATTTAATTGTATTAGTTGATCAAGTCAACGAGCGTCGAGAAATGCAACCAATCAGAATTGCACACACTTGTTACGTCACACCTTCTTTTCAGAGCTGCATCGGGTTATAGTATCGGTGTAAATGATGGAACACTGAATAACGGACCTGTTTTTGGCGTGAGCAAAATCTTTTCTGTAAGTATTAGTTCAAGCTGCATGCTCAGAGATAAGCCAAAATATTTCAAGAAAACACAAAAAAAAATCTTGAAAATGAAAGGAAAACTATTCTATATTCGAGAGCTAATTTACATGTTATATGCAATTCATGACTAATTTTACAGTACTTATTACCATATTCCTACTGCGTGACTAACGCAATAAGATTTTTGTTGTTGATGTCCTGACCCCAAATTTTTACTGTTTTTCTTTTTTTTCGTAGATTTTACATTGCTGTTGACAATGTGTAAATGACTTTCTTTGTTCGATTGACAATATTTTACCCTTTTTTTACACATTTTGAAATATGACTCACTAAAGAGTAAGGTACATTTACTCGTATTTCCTTTATATAAATATGATTGATTTTGTAACCAAAGAGATTATTGTTAAAAATTCATTGTATACACGGTATTCTCTTTATTTTCAGTTTTATTACTTGTTTGGAGAACTATTTCTTATTTAAATATTGACACCAAACATATCAGAAACTTGAAAAAAAAGTGTTTAAATGTGTTTTTTATTCATCTGATTTCTTAAATCCCTTGCCCTGCACGCTCGGGTTTTAAATCTTGCAAGTTTAACCCTTTCACTGCCATAAGGACGGCTTAAGCCGTCCCTGTTATTTTCGGCGTATTTGCCATATGGACGGCTTTAGCCGTTTCTATAATAAAAATAGTAATAATAATAAATTAATAATAATAATTATAAAAATAATAATAAATATAAAGAAAATTATACCATCGACAATAATTATTATTATACTAACAATTTTGGAAACATATATAATAATTATAATACTAATAACAAATAATAATAATTATATTAATTAATAATATGGTAATTTCTTAGAAAATCCTCTGGCAAATAGGTGAACAATAAAACAATAACCCTCTGGCAGCGAAAGGGTTAAATGCACGATAGTTAGACTGTATATTTCAATCATTATTAATTGGATTGTTTAATCAGCTTCAGCACAAATTAGGAGGACTGTTACAATTGCTCAAATTACTTGTAACATTTTTATCGTATGTAATTCCTTAGACTAAGTATCATAAATAGTAATTATTTTGACTGCATATTTCTATAGTGCATATATCTATATTTGAGCCGTGTCATGACAAAACCAACATAGTGCGTTTGAGACCAGCATGGATCCAGACCAGCATGCGCATCCGCGCAGTCTGATCAGGATCCATGCTGTTCGCTTACAAACCTTATAGTAAGTAGAGAAACTGATAGCGAACAGCATGGATCCTGATCAGACTGCGCGGATGCGCAGGCTGGTCTGGATCCATGCTGGTCGCAAACCTATTATGTTGATTTTGTCGTGACACGGCTTATATATTTTAGCACCCGGACTATAACAGCAATGGGTTCGCAGGTGCATATCCAAATGACGTGGCTCTTCTACGTTTGAGCAGCCCAATATCTCTAGGGTCAGGTGTAGAAGCTATCAGCCTAGCAGCAACTGGTCAGAACTTTGACAGGGCAACATGCACCATAACTGGATGGGGTAATACTGCTACTGGTATGTATCACCACTTCGGAAAATTCCGACAAAGTTCGGCATATTCCGTGAGTGTACGGATCAAACAAGCGTCTATTTAATGTAAATAAAAAAAACCTTGTCAACGTTTTAAATTGATACGGAAATTTTCGAAATACATGTATTCCGAACTTAAACAGCAATATATCATAGCCGCAAACGGTGCTTAGGGGTTTTAAAAGAGCACAACAACAACCTTGAGATTTTTCTTTCATTTATTGAATGTGCATGAAAATGATGAACTTTTATTGACATCAAGAGACATGGAAGAAACAATTGACCCCAAATTTCGTATTGTTTGACTTCTAAGTGCGGTGGTACACTGCATCTGTGGAAACAACCTTATTGCAACCTTTTAGAGCTTTTAACATCCTTGTACAACAAAGAAAACAAGACTTGAAGTGATTTCTTTATTGACCAATCACAGATTTCATTTTTAGAGAAAAATTTATTGACTTTATGGTGGCTTGGACATTGTTTTTAATTCTTGTAAATGTACAATAGGTAGCACGGTAAGTAACCCGACACAACTACAGGAAACCACGGGGAGGATACTGACAAACTCGGAGTGTACGTCCTCCTGGGGTAGCAACTATAATGGAAATGTCCACATCTGTATTCACAACACTGCAACTGGATCTTGCAATGTGAGTAAACCGTTATATGTTGAAATTTATAAAAATAAAAATGAGCGATGTCATGACAAAACCAACATAATGCGTTTGCGACCAGCATGGATCCAGACCAGCCTGTACATCCGCGCAGTCTGATCAGGATCCATGCTGTTCGCTTACAAACCCTATAACAAGTAGAGAAACTGATAGCGAACAGCATGGATCCTGATCAGACGGCGCGGATGCGCAGGCTGGTCTAGATCCATGCTGGTCGCAAACCCATTATGTTGGTTTTGTCATGACATGGCTCATATGATGGACTTATCGTGTAATGTTTCGAACTGTACATTGAAAGTGCTTTTTAGCAATTTAAGTATAAATGGCAAATCATCAATTTCAAAGGCTTAACAAAAATCACATATTATCTCTTTTTGGAAGGTGTTGGGATGACGGGTTGCGAAACGGTTAGAATAGATGTAAAACTTTTCATATGACTGATCATTCACAGAATAAACTACGTTATTAAGATTTTGATAAGTGAAAGTGTTGTAGAATGATTTGGCGACTAATTTTTAAGTTGTCTTCGTAACGTAACGTAACATGTCATTTAATCTTGCTTTCAAGGCTAGAACGTTAATCAGTCCAAAAATAGATTGCTGAGCCTTTACAATAATATGTATATCTTGATATTTGTTCACGTGGACACTTTCACGTATTTAAAATAAAATAACGTATTCTGTATAAAGAGCTATATGAAATTCTGTTATAGGGTGACAGCGGTGGACCAATGGTTTGCTCGGGTGTTCTTGCTGGCGTGACATCATGGGGCTACTCTGGATGTAGGACGGACTTTCCAAGCGTCTACGCCCGAGTATCAACATTCAAGGAATGGGTCGACTTCACTGTGGCGACTAATTAACAACAGACTGATAACTTGTAAATTTGATTGTCAAACTTACGACCAATAAATCAACTTCAAGGCATGCAATTATGTGTTTAATTATTTGTTTGAAAACCTTTTCTTGAAGTTATTTACGCATTGAAGCATTAGAATACGTATCGGCGGCAACTTGATACACCTATGCGACATGTGCAGGGTAAGATCAGCTGTCAGTATTCACTTTTCAGTCAGTTTATATTTGAATTTCTTCCCTAAAATGTGACTGGATTTGTCAAGTTCGTCGAAGTCTATTAAGTTACTCTTGTATCATAGTTTGGGGACCTTTCTGTTGAAAAAGTGTCAGAGTTAAATCGTATACATAAACATGCACAGTGCGGTAACTGGAGTGCAGGTATCAGTTACCCGCACTCCAGATAATGTCCGTTGATTGGTTCATTTTTGCTGGGGTTTACATATTGTGACGGCAGAGAAAGGGAAAAGGGCAGAAATATCATATTCAAAAGCTCGTTCATTGGTTCATTTTTTCTGGGGTTTCGTATTATGACAACAAGGAACGTGCTATCATGTTTGACTATGATACAAAAGAGAAAGAACACCAAAACACTCGGCAATCTGATTTATACTCGGGGGCCACGCCCCCTCGTGCAAATCAGATAGCCTCGTGTTTCGGTGCTCTTTCTATTACTTATCTCCCTAAATTTGTGTATAAACGACATTTTTTATGAGTTAAATTTAGCTGGGTTTTTTTTTTGGTTACTTTTCTGGGATTTTTAAAGCGAAGAACTCTATTGAGCAGCCAGTCTCACTAAACGACCAACCTTATTTAACGGCTAATCTTACAGGCTTGGTAAGCCGTTTACCGTACAGAGCTAGGTAAAGATTTTTTTTGCCATGAAGTTTGACATAAATTTGTATGAATATAGTCATGTTTATATTCCCGTTAGTACTAAAACCCTCCCTATGCCACCCGTGGCCAAGTGGATAAGGTCGCTTATCTTATGGTGTGGGTTTGAGTCCCGACATAGATTCTCTGTAGTGTTAGGATTATCTACCTAGCTTACGCAACTTAGGTGGTTCTACTCAGGTGCACGTTCGTGCCTGAAATAATTTACGGATTGGCACCTGAGGTCTTCCTCAATCAGGAGAAATAGAAAGTCTCCATATGACCTATACGTCACTGGTGCGACGTAAAACATAACAATAAAATGTACCTTGTAAATGTTGTATTCCAAAAACACATGGATGACAAAGCCATCATCAAAATTTATTTGTATCGTCATGATTTTGGTTCACACATCAAAACTTGTTCTTTTGCGCGGAGGAGGAAGTGTTACACGAGTGATGGATTTCTTATGATAACTTGTCGGGATTCTTGTGATAACTGTCACGGAGTTCGTCGGAAAACTTGTGTATATACTACAGAAGCACTCGTCAAAAATGGTCATTTTCATTTTTAAAAGTCAGTTAAGGTGCTAAATTTAACTTTAATGATTAAGCTTGCCGTACGTCTTGTATTATGTGTCAAATATTAATTTATAGTCCATTTTTCAGCATCTCACGACGTTTTATATGCAATACTTACGTGAAAAACTACACATACCATTATTATAATCAACCAATGTCACGTGACAATTGCTGTAAATGTGACACTTTAATTTCCGTGTCAAATTTCATAAAGTATACAAATCACGATAAAATTTTACTTACATTTTTATTGATCCATATTTCAAAACAGATATGTCATTTTAACATAAGTTTATCATTTTAACACAATGTTAAATTATTTCAACACAATTATATCATTTCAACACAATTATATCATTTCAACACAATGTTAGATAACTTCAACACAACTTTATTATTTCAACATAGTGTTAAATCATTTCAACATTTCAACACAAGTATATCATTTCAACACAAGTTACGCATTTAAACAAAGGTATAATATTTAGACAATATAATTCAATTTCAGTGCTACTTTTTTCATTTCAACACAATTATAGTTTAACATCATAAAGCAGATGCTTTCAATGTATATTTAGAACATAAACTACATTTTCAGCCAATGAAATCGCTGGAATGTAGTTCATTATCATTGCAAATAATCATGCCTAAGTTGTACAGTTTTTATAACAACCTGTTACATTTCCCATGTCTAGAAAAGCTGATAACCCATTTGCTTTTTGTTTTATACTTATCATTTGTAGATCTATAATATTTGACATGTATTTGATGTAATAAAAATATGTTTAAATTGCAGTGGGAAAATACTTCGACCAATGAAAATGAATAATGGAAGTTAGTTATATATCACACGTTAAATTTAAAAATCTGGAAAAGATATAGAGGATATTCAAGTTTTTTCTATGAATACATGATTTATTTTCATCGAGTGGTATGAAAATAAATATTTCATGAGTGGCGGTAGCCACGAGTGAAATATGGTAATTTTCATGCCACTAGATGAAAATAAATCGTGTATTTATAGAAAAAACTTGAATTTTCTGTTTATTATATACATTTTTCTCTTTTTTGACATTAAAATTTGAAAGCCTTTCCCTTAAATTTTGTGTACTGGCAGAATTTAAAAGAAAGTAGTCCGGCAAGACACCAGTGAAAATACGGAAAATATGTTTCACTGCAGTGAAAAATAAATTTTTACAGTGAAAATACGGAAAATGAAAATACGCATTTTATTTCATCAATATTTCTCAATATTTCATTTATAAGTATATAATAAATGAAACCTATGCACAACGAGAAGTCAGGTCAAGCGAAAATGTTCTGTTAGACGTCTACTTGTTTAGAGTATTGCAATATGTTTCCTGTGTCTAAGAAAGGGCTGTGACTAAAAAAAGAATTGGAGCACCACACTAAATACCGTATTTCGGTATATACCGGACAAGGCGCTTGAATGATAAAATGCTAAAATCTTGTCTTTTTACCCAACGGAATGAACTTTAACAGGTCTAATTCATCTTTTCACACCGAATCAAGTACGATAATCAAGGAAAAATGTAAAAATCGGCGAAAAAAACGATATTTGTCTATTTTGTGATCATGATTTCTGCAAGCGTCTAGAGGTACTGCTCCAATCCTGTATTGAGCTAAATCCCTAAGAAAGTCTTATATAATGACGTCAATAATGACGTCATCTGGCAAGCACACTTTGTGAAAAGCCATGAACAATCATCTCCAGCTTAGATTTCTTAAATTTCAATACCTAGCTCTAGCTATATAAAGTCGAACAGTTACATAACTTTTAATTAGGGTTACGCCTAAAAATCAGAAAAAAATATTAAAAGGCCCTTCAATTTCTGAAAATATATTAAATTACACAAAGAAAGTTGAAGCTGAAATTAACAGGACACAGATTTACGTCTTTGATCAACACAACAGTTACTGTAGATTCTAATGATACTGAAAAAAATACTGAAAATAAATGTAATTAAAATCTATTATATTGATCATATTTCATGACACTGCAAACAAAATGTCGAGCAACAAATGGCTTTCTTGTATTTTTGCATTACCTAGCTCTATTCCACTTATAAATCACGTGACCACAGACGCTTGTGGTTTGGAGCTCAAAACGCCTTTAAAATCCAAATAAAATGCATATTTGTCAATCCCAGGACATGTACTGGTCATATATATCAAAAAATCTTAATATATGCCGTTTTGAAAAAAAATCATATTTCAACAACTATAATAATACACAAGATAAAAATGTTCGCCGGAAAAAATCCGCACCCCTACCGTCATAATCACCATGTATTTTATTCCATTTCCAATATTTTCACATAATCCTTTGGTCTATCGACACAGAAGATATAATTCTTCACGATGATGGTCAATTTTAAACTTCAACGGTAATATAAACAACGCAACAGCCGAAATAAACATCAATATTATCGCCGTTTTTTTCCAACGACAAAATCTTTCGATAAATTCAATGGACCAGACGGCTATGAACGAAGCTATCCGATTATGTGGTTCCCAAACTTAAAAGCGCTGCGCATTTTGCACACGGCAAAGCTGGGGCCACATAATCGGATAGCTTCGTTCATAGCCGTCTGGTCCATTGAATTTATCGAAAGATTTTGTCGTTGGAAAAAAAACGGCGATAATATTGATGTTTATTTCGGCTGTTGCGTTGTTTATATTACCGTTGAAGTTTAAAATTGACCATCATCGTGAAGAATTATATCTTCTGTGTCGATAGACCAAAGGATTATGTGAAAATATTGGAAATGGATTAAATTCATGGTGATTATGACGGTAGGGGTGCGGATTTTTTCCGGCGAACATTTTTATCTTGTGTATTATTATAGTTGTTGAAATATGATTTTTTTTCAAAACGGCATATATTAAGATTTTTTGATATATATGATCAGTACATGTCCTGGGATTGACAAATATGCATTTTATTTGGATTTTAAAGGCGTTTTGAGCTCCAAACCACAAGCGTCTGTGCACGTGACAGGAGCTTTGGTCGACATTCCACTCTCATAGTATGTACACGTCATATGCATTTATGTTTGAAGGAGCCATTGAACAATTCACATTAGAAGAAGATTATAAATTCTATTTATAAATTGAGCCGCGTCACGACAAAACCAACATAATAGGTTTGCGACCAGCATGGATCCAGACCAGCCTGCCCATCCGCGATCAATGCTGTTCGCTATCAGTTTCTCTACTTGTAATAGAATTGGTAAGCGAACAGCATGGATCCTGATCAGACTGCGCGGATGCGCGAGCCGGTCTGGATCCATGCTAATCGCAAAGGCACTATGTTGGTTTTGTCGTGACGCGGCTCAATTGTTTAATATTCGGTTTAACAACCTCTTCGCAATACAGATAGATAGTCTGGATTACCTGCCCTTTTCTCTCCGTTCAATAGTACTAAATTTTATAGCACGACGGAAACCAGACTATACAGGTAGATATTTCAAGCAAGATCATTTCCCACATTTTTGGCAGTGTTTTTTACTTTTCCCGACCTATCAAAGAGTTGTCAGGCAGTCAATATATACTGTACTTTGTATGACGTCATTTTCTGACGTCACTTGTCCAGGGGAAGACAAATCATGTTCAAAATTTGAAACAAGTTCTGTTCTTTCAGTATCAGATTCATTTTCGGAGTTGATGAATATCTCCGATGTATTGTTAATACTAGTTAAGTCGTCTGCTAGTGAGCACGCACCTGTTGTAGCATTTATTGAATGGGTATCGTCTGCTGGAGAAGGGTTAATGGTATTTGATCTGCTTTGGTCGTTATAAAGAGGGTTATGAAACTCTACATCTGGAATAGGCTCGTGGTCGCTGCATAGAAATAATATACAAATAAAAAGGTGAGCAAGATAAAAGCAAAATAGGCGAGTATAAAAAATGGTCAATGAAGTATTAAATGAAAGTAGGAATAGCTCGATTGACCATACAAGTAAATCTACAAATTTACAAAAATTAAAGTATAGATACATATCGTCATATTTTGTAGAAGAAACTGTTAGATGTCTCTCATATAATGCCAAAAGAAAAAATTAAACACGTGAAAAGAAAATTCACTGAAAATGTACCCAATTTATTTTTATGCACAAAAAGTTACAAAAATTGCCAATAGACACATAATTAAACTTATTTTGCTCTCTTCACAAGTGAAAGAGAACTTGTTCTCTTGTTTAAAGCAAAACAACAACAAAGACAGGTTCATTGCTATTGCCATTTTGTCTTCATAGAATCAAATGTCATCAGAATAAGAACAGGCGTTAGTAGGTGTTCGTAGATCTATAAACCCGGATCCGGTTGTTCAAAACATTGGTTAGTGTTAACCAGTGGTTAAATTCATTATCCACTGGTTAAATTTTGTCCGTTGGATAAATTCTGTTGCTCAAAACTTATCCAACGGATAAAATGCGTTATCCAGCGGTTAACTTTAACCAGTCCCATGACCACCGGATAATGCCCTTAACCAGTGGTTAGTCATCATCATAAAAACAGTAAAAATCATTAAAACTTTTTTAAAACCAGATTTTGCTTACAAATATATAGAGGATATTTGTTTGTTTGTGTGTAAGATGAAATTTTATTTCATCGAGTGGGCTTTAAAAACAGTATTCTCACGAGTGGCGAAGCCACGAGTGAGAATACTGTTTTTAAAGTTCACGAGATGAAATAAAATTACATCTTACACAACAAACAGACACATTTTCTTTTTATTTTATGCTTAAAAACAAGTTAAAACGAAATTTCCATAATTTTAACGTTAATATTAAAACTGTTTCCCCCATTGAGAGCCCCATATATTCGGAATTTCTCATTAAAAAAAAGAAGTCTTGAGCTGAAAAATAAGTCCGCCAATCAACATTAAATGACGGTGATATTATTATTAATTTTATTAAAAAAATATGAATGATCGCTTGTTTTGATAATAAAAAACAAACAATTCTTGTAGAGAAAAAGTCCAACCATCCATCCATATTTCTGTTACTTAGTGCGAATTTATATTAGACCTGGCTTTGTAAATTGTAAGCGGCAGCCATTTTTTAAAGTTGTGTATTTCATGGGAGGAAAATAATTGTGTAAGATTCAGAGGGATATAATTTGGATTTGTTAGTCATACACATTTTTAAAAAGAAGAAAACTTATTTGAGGATTGTAACAGACATAAAATAAGTGTTGACAGATGTGAAAACATTCAGAAAAGGAGCTAGGAAAATGGAAAACTTGGAAACCTGCTCAAGAACGCTGGGTTTATTTAACTTATTCTTCGAGTTATGGCTGTCAATGCTTTCAATTTTTCATAAAGCATACGGCAGTTATTGCTCGTAGGATACTTTAATATGCCCAAATGTCATCAAGAGCAGTTTTGCATGGGGAAGGAATGTATTTTTGAGACTGTCAAAATGAAACAAAAAAACGAAATTTGGTGATTGGAATTTCATGAATTTGAATGAATAGAAGTAAGTTTTCTTCTTTTTATTACTTTTGACATTTAAGTTATTTATCAATTTCAGTTTTGCTTTTTCTTTAAACAGCCTGACATTGTCAGAATTGTCAGCAAAAATAAAATTGAGGTACCACATGGGAAAAATCTTAAAAAAGTAGTTTCGTCATTGAAAAGAGTGAAATTATATTTTGATAATTTTCACTGTGAAATTACCAAATATAATTTTCACGGATAAATCAGTAATCCACTGAAAAGCATAAAATAAATGTTTATTTTCCTTAACTAGAACATTTCATATCAAATGCATAGGATTAAATTGAAACATTTCTGAAAAAGTGCTTTAAGAACCCTTTTTCAATCTAAATTTGTTGTTGTTGTAGTAGTTCAGAAAATTCAGTTAAACAATGATAACTTTCTTATTCTTTAATAAAACATACAAGTGTCGGTACTCATTTTCTTAGTTAGAACAATACCCATCTAATGGAAGTAATTTCAAATAAAAATTTGAAAAAAAGTTGTTTTTGAATTTTTTTCTTATGTGTGTCTAAGGGAAAAATAAATCTATCAATACTTTAAGGCCTCTGATATACTTTGTGTTTAATTCCAAAAACAAAAATGCACAAAACATGCAAAATTATTTCTTTGGGAGCTTTTTGATACTAATAAATTTATTATTCATAAAAATATCGGCCATTTTGTTTCCAGAATCACTAACCAACCGTGTTGCATTGTGGTACTTAACCAGTGGATAAATACGCTATCCACTGGTTAGGTAGCCAGGGTACTATCCAATTGTCGAACAATGAATTTTTATTTACTGGATAGCTGACCGCTGGTTGAGGATTTAACCAGTGGATAAGCTATCCAATGGTTAATTTTAACCAATGTTTTGAACAACCCGGTCCTGGTGTTAATAGATCTGTAACCCCGATGTCCGTAGATCTGTAAATCCGGCGTCCGTAGATTTGCAAACCCAGAGTCCGTAGATTTTAAATCCGGTGTCCGTAGATCTATAAACCCGGTGTCCGTAGATTTGCAAACCCGGAGTCCGTAGGTCTGCAAACCCGGTGTCAGTAGATCTGCAAACCTAGTGTTCGTAGATCTGCAAACCCTGTGTTCGGGGATCTGAAAAACCGATGTCCGTAGATCTGAAAACCCGGTGTCCATAGATCTGCAAACCCGGTGTCCGTAGATTTGCAAACCCGGCGTCCGTAGATCTATACTAGGGCATAAAATTTTACTGTACATGTAATTACTTTGCGCTTTTCAGATATTATTTATCTTTTAATGTAATGAACATAATTGGAATTATATTATGTAATATTTTCAAAATAAAGTATTATGTTAGTTACCCTGGTAACGGAAGTCTTGCAGCAGCATCAACGTCATCTTCATCTTTAAATTCGTCTTGCTGGACAGAATTTTGTCTAAAACCAAAGCAAGAGCATGTTCAAGTTGTTTTAAAGATTAACCTATGTCAATGCCGGTTGATTTTATAGAAATATTATTACCATAAAATACCATTAATTAATTATAATATAAAAACAAAAATATTTCACTATAAACGTCTCATAGCAAGTATAAGCCCTTGATGATTTGTATTTTCGACAATCCTTTAAATAAAACCATTTTGTTGCTACGAGCATATTTCTGTAAGACGATATTAGATTCATTATAAGTTCGTGATTTCCTGCAAAGTTCGTCTCTTTCCGTTCTTTACAAAGACAAAGATAATTTTTTCATCAGTACAGTATGCCGAAGAATTAAGGGGGAATCACTGCGTGGAGAATGATTGCAACAATCTAGTGTTTAAAAGTGTTTTATAACAACAAAGAACAAGAGCACGATTAATTGACGGATAAGTTTCATAATTCATAAGATAAATTCATTTGAATATATTTGCCTTGCGAAATTCTCCAGTTCGGTTCGCTATTCATTGCATATATCGCGACATTTCATTTTTGATAATCAAACACTCTCATACCAATCGGAATGTTCGGCTATTATCACCGACGAAATGCGGATGCCAAAAATGACGAAATTGGCAGTAATATTACGACAGCTATATTTAGATATCATACAACAAAGGCGCTCAGATCTTATAAAGAAGTTTGTCCTGTTATTTCAATACAATAAATTCCACATGGTATAATTTATAGTTTACAAAATGTAAATATATACATACCCGTTATTCCGACACAACGATAAATTTTCTTCTGGTGAATGCATATTTGTCCCATGTCGTAATTTTGGAAGACGTCGCCTATAAATAAAATAGTTATATATCATGTGTATATAATCAGACTAAGCAAACTTGCATGTACGAGAAATTATTTATAGTTTCTACATGTATATTATAATGATAATGCACCATGTGCATTAAAGGCCATTTATATAAGACGAACAGTTGCATAACTTTTTAAAAAGTTTGCGACAAAAAAAAAATAATATTAGAAAAAAATATTAAGTACTTCTGCATCGAGAATTTTTTCCCGTAGAAAAGTTACATACAAATATTTGACTTGTTTTTATAAAACCTGTGACATTTTTTTTTATTTTAAAACCCAGATAGAAACAATCAGGCTATGAACAGTAATGATACGTTTAAGTACAAATATTGATATTCGGATTCAATCGTACATTTACAAATATAACAAACTTGTGCATCTCTATACAGAACAACAGAACATTTATGTTTCGTTTTGTTGATCACTATATTGGTTTTAAAATTCTAAATCTTGGGTTAAGGAAAATCTCAGTAAGTGTATATTATCAATAATAAGACTAAATAGTAAATTAATAAATAATAATTTGCATAATGGAGAAATATACATAGTTCTTACCTGTACTAATGACAAAAATGTAATATTCACATGTAATATCGACAAACAATGTAATATTCACATGTAATATCGATAGAAAATGTAATATTCACATGTAATATCGACAAACAATGTAATATTTACATGGAATATCGATAGAAAATGTAATATTTACCTGTTATATCGACAAACAATGTAATATTTACATGTAATATCGATAGAAAATGTAATATTTACCTGTTATATCGACAAACAATGTAATATTTACATGTAATATCGACAGAAAATGTAATATTTACCTGTAATATCGACAAACAATGTAATATTTACATGTAATATCGATAGAAAATGTAATATTTACCTGTAATATCGACAGAAAATGTAATATTCACATGTAATATCGACAGAAAATGTAATATTTACCTGTAATATCGACAAACAATGTAATATTTACATGTAATATCGATAGAAAATGTAATATTTACCTGTAATATCGACAAACAATGTAATATTTACATGGAATATCGATAGAAAATGTAATATTTACCTGTTATATCGACAAACAATGTAATATTTACATGTAATATCGATAGAAAATGTAATATTCACATGTAATATCGATAGAAAATGTAATGTTTACCTGTTATATCGACAGAAAATGTAATATTCACCTGTAATATCGACAAACAATGTAATATTTACATGTAATATCGACAAACAATGTAATATTCACATGTAATATCGATAGAAAATGTAATATTTACCTGTTATATCGACAAACAATGTAATATTTACATGGAATATCGATAGAAAATGTAATATTTACCTGTTATATCGACAAACAATGTAATATTTACATGTAATATCGATAGAAAATGTAATATTTACCTGTTATATCGACAAACAATGTAATATTCACCTGTAATATCGATAGAAAATGTAATATTCACATGTAATATCGATAGAAAATGTAATATTCACCTGTAATATCGACAAACAATGTAATATTTACATGTAATATCGACAAACAATGTAATATTCACATGTAATATCGATAGAAAATGTAATATTTACCTGTTTATATCGACAAACAATGTAATATTTACATGGAATATCGATAGAAAATGTAATATTTACCTGTTATATCGACAAACAATGTAATATTTACATGTAATATCGATAGAAAATGTAATATTTACCTGTTATATCGACAAACAATGTAATATTCACCTGTAATATCGATAGAAAATGTAATATTCACATGTAATATCGATAGAAAATGTAATATTCACATGTAATATCGACAAACAATGTAATATTTACATGTAATATCGATAGAAAATGTAATATTTACCTGTTATATCGACAAACAATGTAATATTTACCTGTAATATCGATAGAAAATGTAATATTCACATGTAATATCGATAGAAAATGTAATATTCACCTGTAATATCGATAGACAATGTAATATTTACATGTAATATCGACAAACAATGTAATATTCACATGTAATATCGATAGAAAATGTAATATTTACCTGTTATATCGACAAACAATGTAATATTTACATGGAATATCGATAGAAAATGTAATATTTACCTGTTATATCGACAAACAATGTAATATTTACATGTAATATCGATAGAAAATGTAATATTTACCTGTTATATCGACAAACAATGTAATATTCACCTGTAATATCGATAGAAAATGTAATATTCACATGTAATATCGATAGAAAATGTAATATTCACATGTAATATCGACAAACAATGTAATATTTACATGGAATATCGATAGAAAATGTAATATTTACCTGTTATATCGACAAACAATGTAATATTTACCTGTAATATCGACAAACAATGTAATATTTACATGTAATATCGATAGAAAATGTAATATTCACCTGTAATATCGATAGAAAATGTAATATTCACATGTAATATCGATAGAAAATGTAATATTCACCTGTAATATCGACAAACAATGTAATATTCACATGTAATATCGATAGAAAATGTAATATTTACCTGTTATATCGACAAACAATGTAATATTTACATGGAATATCGATAGAAAATGTAATATTTACCTGTTATATCGGAAACAATGTAATATTTACCTGTAATATCGGTAGAAAATGTAATATTTACCTGTTATATCGACAAACAATGTAATATTTACCTGTAATATCGACAAACAATGTAATATTCACATGTAATATCGATAGAAAATGTAATATTTACCTGTTATATCGACAAACAATGTAATATTCACATGTAATATCGATAGAAAATGTAATATTCACATGTAATAGCGATAGAAAATGTAATATTCACATGTAATATCGACAAACAATGTAATATTTACATGTAATATCGATAGAAAATGTAATATTTACCTGTTATATCGACAAACAATGTAATATTCACCTGTAATATCGACAAACAATGTAATATTCACATGTAATATCGATAGAAAATGTAATATTTACATGTAATATCGACAAACAATGTAATATTCACATGTAATATCGATAGAAAATGTAATATTCACATGTAATAGCGATAGAAAATGTAATATTCACCTGTAATATCGACAAACAATGTAATATTCACATGTAATATCGATAGAAAATGTAATATTTACCTGTTATATCGACAAACAATGTAATATTCACATGTAATAGAATTGAAATCTTTACTGATATGAACCACATCAAAGTTTATATCAGGTCTTTCCCCTCTTCCAATGTCATCGCCTGAAAAACAGTCAATATAATTATTTGTACAATTAACGATTGAAATGAAAATAAAAATTATTTTTTAATTTAAGGGGTATTTTGTTTTTTGCATGTTTTAAAATTGAAAAAATTTTAAGGGGGTTGGGAAAACCGATGGCCAAAATTTTTTACGTTGGTGGTTTTTCACGAATGAAATACATTTTAATTTTTTATTTTGAAAAAAAAAAAAATTTTTTTTTTTATTTTTTATGCTTTTTTAAATGATTTTTTAAAAATTTTTTTTAATTTCTTTTTGCCCCGTTTAAAGTGCGCATTTCCTTTTTTTTGAGTTATTTAAAATATTTAAAGTTCACATATTAATTTTTTTAAATTTTTGTTCTGTTAAAATTTCTTAATTTTTTTTACATTTTTAAAATGAAATTTTGGGGAATCGAAATTTTTTTTTCCTAAAAAAGCAAAATTTAGGGATTTTAACAGCATTTTTATTTTCTGCCTTTTTTTATTTCCATTTTTGTTTTTTGATTTCTTTTCATTTTTTCCCCAATTTTTAGATTTTTTAAAAGTCCGGTTAAAAGTGAAAATTTTTAATTTTTTTTTTAAATTTCCAAATTTTGTTTTTTTTTTTCAGAATATTTAATTTATCTGATTTTTATTTTAACAATAAAAACACTTTAAAAGGCATGAAAAATAATTTGATTTTTTATTTAAAATTTTTTTTTTTTTAAATTTTTACGGAAGGGGTTTTATTATAAAAATTTTTTTTCGAAAAACTAAAAAAGGCAAAAATTGGAAACCCGAAAAAAAGAAAAAAAAGAAATAAAAATAGGTTTAAATTTTTTATATCCCCCACCGTCGGAAAAAAGATTATTATTGGTGATAGTTTTTTAAATTTATTTTAATTTTAAAAAAAATTTAAACTTATACTCAAAAGTTAATTTATTTAAAGGGTTTTCACGAATGTTTATCATTTATTTGTTAATTTAATAAATAATTTTTCAACTTAATAATAAAAAATTTAATGTTTTTTCAATGAAAGTTATTTAAACAGTAATTTTTCACTGAATGTAAAAACAATCAATATTTTTCACTTAAAAGGGAATCGATCAATGTTTTAAACCTGGAAAATTTTAAAACAATGTATAAATTTATTTTTCATTATTTCTTTTTCAGTCAAATTTAAAAATTTGTACGCAAATTTTTAAACACGAAATTTTAAACATTTTAAAGTTAAACACTTTAAAGTTAAACATTTAATTTTACATTTAATGTTTTATTCCAAATTTTTTTACAAAACATTTTACGTCGTTTTAAATATTGCTTTTTTGATTTAAAGCAATTTATACCTTTTTTTAACAGATTTTTTAAAAGGGTCGTTTTTAAAAAAATTTGCCCCTTTTCAAGGGGAATTTGAATGAAAGGTTAAAAAATCAGGGAAAAATTTAAAATTTTGGTCAGAAATTCCCTTTTAATTTTATGATTAAAATCGGGATGGGAAAGAAAAATTACACAAAAGTGGGCCAAAAGAAATTTTTTTTTTACAGAATTTTCCCGGAAAAAGGTCAATTCATAAAAAAAGGGGGCCTTGTTAAATTTTTTGGCAGGATATATTTTTCTTTTCCAAAACGTTTCCAATATCTAACCTTAAAAAAGCCAAATTTTTTCGAAAAAATTTGTCAATTTAGTTTAACTTGAGATAAAAATAAGCAAATGTTAAAATTTTACAGAAAACTTAAATTAACAACGTAAAATTTTTTGGGGTAAGAATTTGATAAAAACTTTCAATTTAAAAAAAGCGTTTTATTTTTTTTTCCTTCACCGGGTAGGGTTGTATTGGAATTTTTCTCGTCACTGTCGTCTGTCGATGGTTCAACAAACACTGCGGTCAGTTTTATGTCCTTATTCACCTCTTTGTCGTACGAGATCATTGCTAGCTTCATAGATAGAGACAAATTTGATGAATCTGTATCAGGTCGCGCTAAAATATCCAACGATCTGTTGTATAGAGTAGAATTTTCTGCGGTAACATTTAACAATTTTTTCAATGATGGACCTGTTGTACTTATTGTGGTAGAACCGTCTGTTGTTGTTGTTGGTGGTGTTGTTGTTGTTGTCGTTGTCGACGGTAATATGAACGTATATGACGCATGGAACCCTTTTGCCTGGACACGGCTATCTGAAGTGAAGACAATATACAGGGAACTTCCGCTTGATGTAAATGACGTAGATCGTCTGTTACCGCAAAGCGTCTTTAAATGATTCGATGTCGTAAAACTGTCGTAAATCTCAATTTTGTCGTATGCTGTTAAGCAAGACGAGCCTGTATGATCTTCAAGTTCTATCGAACTAAATCTAAGAAACACCTTTGAGTTTTCCGGTCCTTGTATATGCCAATGACACGAGGTCATTGCTTGATAAGAATTAGGCCATCTAGGAGAAGCGAATTCCCCGTTGTCTTTTGTAAACGTTGCTTTACAAGGCCAGTCTGAAAGAAAATGAATGATTTTAATACGATGATAACGAGGCTTAATAATAACAAAGACTGATCAAAATCGACAGATATATGTAAATGTAAATCACTGCCGTTTATTAGAATCAAAATGACTCACAACATCTCAAAGGTAGTATTGGTCTTACCAACTTACGTCACAATAATACATGTATACTATATGACTCTTACGAGGAACGGCACTTTTTTAATTTGCAGACAAACACAATACAGGTCATATGGCGACTTTCCATCTAAGCAGGTGGAGGGAGACCTCGTGTGCCTTTCCGTGCATTATTTCACACAAAAAAATTGCACCTGGGTACCATACCAGAAATCGGTGTTTCAAATAAAACAAGACACAGAAAAAAAAGCTACCACAAAAAGCAAATTACATTCACTGAAAGTGAGGTACAGCAACAATAACAAAAACACTAAACATTATAATATAAGAAACCAACATTTAATAAAACCAAAGTTAAATCAAAAGAAACCAAAGTTATAATGAAAGAAACCGAAGCTACAAAAGTGAAACAAAAGAAACAAAAGCTTAAAGAAACGAAACAAGAGTAAAGGTGACCAAATTTACTTTAACAAAAACTAAAGAAGTATTAAATGAAACCAGAGAAGCTCCAACGGGAAACAAACTTACAAATAAAAGACACTAAAGTTTCTACAAAAGAAACCAATGTTACTATCAACTTGTTTTGTCAGAATTGTCGGAAACTGATTCGGCTGAGATTTCAAAACAAGCTATCTCTAAATTGAAGCTTTTAAATTTATATTTTAATTTCTAAGACAAGTGAAAGTGGAATGTGAAAAGGTCTTTTTCTATTGCCAGCTGTATAAGTAAAACTACTTGTTAAGATTGTATCAAGAAATAAATCTATATTAAACAAGTTATTGGAATAAACATTGTAAAGGCGTGGATCAAAATACCTGCAAAATAAAATATTCTAAATCCTTGGGCATCATTATCTGAATTTGTTACAAACGAAACTTTTGCTTTATGGGTCGTTGTTGCGATCTGCGTTTGGTAGTTTACGAGACACGTGCTCGAACTTGTCCCGTCGCCGGTTGTTTCAGAAACTTTAAGAACGTCGTTGTTATTACTACAAGGTTCATCCGTCTGCCAACCAAGGTCTAAGTGGTATATTTCAAACTGTATGATCTGTGAAAGATTGAAAAATGAACAAAGGGTGTTATTTACGAAAGACAGCAACACCGCGTTTCAACTTCTTGAATGCTCGGCTTCATCTTCGTGAATTCACAAATCCAGCTTCACGAATTCACGCATTTGGAAGTCACGAATCCACGATTCAATTGAAATTTAGAATACATGAAGTTGAAATCGTGAATTCGTGAATTCCGTGTGTTGGAAACGAGAATTCACGAAGTTAAAATTGTGAATTGAAATTGGGAATACATGAAGTTGAAATGTCCCCACTGTTCTTTCGTGGTTATTCCATTAGCTGATTTGGTTTACCTTATCAATACATAAAGGGTATGGAGCTATATAATATAACATTGAAATTGTCAAGAACGGTACAATAGTATTGTTATCATATCCTTATGTTCAAATTTAGGGCGAGTTTTGAAATATATCTCTTTTCTTTAACAATAATTATAAAAGAAAACAGAATAACATGTTCCTTTGGCAAAATATTATGTTGTCCTTTATCATAGAGTAACGAACATCATTTGATGAATAAAATGTTGGGTTTTTTTGTGTGTTTTTTTGTATGATTAATTCAAAGATTCAATTAATAACCGATAATAGAAATCTATTATATATAAACAGTCCAATATACTGATTCATCATTTTTATCAAGGTAGACTATGTCTAATAGTGATTGCCAGGCACATGCTAATGCATATATGACATAAAACAAGTCAATCCGGCCCCAAGTCAATCCGGCAAGTCAATACGGCCCCAAATCAATCTGTCCTCAAGTAAGTGCGGCCCCAAATTAGTCAATACGGCCAAAAGTCAATCTGATTTCTGGTCAACCCGGTCCAATTTTTATGATTATTTATTAAGCACTATTTCCTGATAATTATTCTCATTTGTTCTTGAAAGAATAAAAAAGTTAAAGAAGAAAAAGTGGTGCCAAATAAAACAATTATAACAACATGTTTATCTTCCCCTGATTATGGGTATGTACATGTTGAGCCAGTTCTCAGAAGGGCTGTTACGAACAGTTATTAGGAGCGTTGCATGTGACAGACTACATAGTTCTTAGATAGGGGAAACACCTTTCTACAGCGAAAATACGTAGAATAAACTGATTACCTTGAATTCAGGGACCTCGATCATCCACGTACAGTTTAAATGATGTAAATAATGTCTGGGCCAGTTTGGTGACGCGAAGCTCCCACGGTCTTCATTCAAAATGCCACCGCAATCTATACCAAATATATGATTATACATACTTAGTATATATAAATATACATCAAATCTTTTACATCAAAATAATCACAAAATATACAAAATGGTTGGACAAACAGTTTTTGAAACATTTTCGTGGTCCCTCTTTTTTACACGTATTAAATTAGTATGGTTTTTAGCTTGTTCGGTTAACTAAGATGTTAATATTCAAGAGTACCTTCCAGGCACCGGTTTTGTTGTCAAATGCATGAAATTGATCGGTGTTTAGAACCAATAAATATACAGGTTTTGTTTGGATGGGTTAGGTTTTAACGCTATTTTAGCATACTTTTAGTCATCGGCGATGGTCAATCAAGCCGACTTTCCTAGATAACTAACCAGTAATTACCAAATTCTCTGCAAGTAACCCACTTCTTATTCCACATGATTTTTGAATCAACCGTGATAGACAAATGACCATAATATATAAGGTCCGAGATCATATTTTAAACACCTTGCAACCGTAACCCTTTATAAATATTCTAATGTCAATAATTGGGTAGAAATAATAATACGGTGAAGTCAAAGGCCGGGTCCGCGAAGCAATGCTTAACATAGAAGATTTATAAACTCAAGAAAAGAAAATACAATAACTCTACCCAAAACATGACCCTCAGACCTTCCAAAAAAGATTTCAATTTGGCGGTAGAAAAAAAGATTGGATCGATGGCAAATATCGCTAGACATCTCGGAAACCGTTCTTGAAGGCACAAATGTTCATAAAAAACTGGCACTAAATGTTATTCTCACAAAAGAAAATATAGAGTATTTTGAGATATCAACATTGTCTCATATTTATTTTGTTTTGTCAGGTCTCAACATATGACATATGTTTGTTTACATTGACAACTGTCCGTTTCTTAGAAAGGGCGACAACCAAGATAATCGGCGATGTCTGATTGCCGTATTTCGGACATAGGTATTAAAGACGTTAATTTTAATACTTGCTTGCTGCTCGGCATTATGCGATATTAATGCCCTCGAGTTCATAATGTCCTTCGGGCCTGCGGCTCTCAGGCCATTATGCACATCTTCGGTCCATTGTCGCATAATGCCAAGCAGTAACCAAGTATTAACCCCTAACTACATGGTACTGTAACAAATTTCTCAGAAACAATTGAACAGAATGAGTTTTAACACAAAATTTCAATTTATCAACAATGAATTGAAAGAAAAATGAATATATTTACTATTGGCATAAGCACATACCTAAAGATGGTTTCATTTCAAAATGGTGGACATTAACTTCTTCCGGTGTGTAAAGACCCCCCGCATCGCTTCCGGTTGCATGACTTAATAGGCACGTTCCTTTCTGAATCTGAAAATGACAAGCTCGTTGCATATACTGTTTCCACTATATTTAACATCGAAGTATGTATAAAATAATATCCTTTTTATTTTTAATTCAAGACAATATTTCTTATCTTATTATTTTCAAATATATATTCGAATAGTTACAGCGTCAAAGCTACATCAAGTTTGTATCACTTTCTTTCGGACGTTTGAAAATGATTTTTACAAACAATACTTAGATAAAATTGCAAGTACCCATTTTGTCAAATCATTTAAATAACATGCAAAGATAACTTTATCAACAAAAGGCCTTGCAGAAAATAGTGGTGGTTATGTCCATTTTGAACACTTTCTTCTTGGCTCTACAAATTTGTAATCTCCGTGAAACTGGCGTAGAGGAAATGATTTCCTATTAGAGAAAATGAATCACTAATAGAGGAAATGAATTGGAAATAGCCATTTATCATAAATCAAATATGTGACAAATATAGTACTGTTTAGTGCCAAATTGTATAAAATGATGATCCATAGCGCGCATACATCACGTGTTCTCCTGTTTTAAACTGTCCCAAACAATAATAAGGATTACCCTCTGAGTAATTATAAAATTGCTACGTGCACTTTTCTTTCTTTCTTTCTTTTTTTCTTTCTTTCTTTCTTTCTTTCTTTCTTTCTTTCTTTCTTTCTTTCTTTCTTTCTTTCTTTCTTTTTTCTTTCTTTCTTTCTTTTTCTTCTTTCGTTCTCTTACTTTCTTTCTTTCCCTTTTCTTTCTTTCTTTCTTTCTTTCTCTTGCTTTCTCTCTTTCTTTCTTTTTTTCTTTCTATTTCTAATTCTTTCTTTCTTTTTCTTTTTTCCTTTTCTTTTCTTTCTTTCTTTCTTTCTTTCTTTCTTTCTTTCTTTCTTTCTTTCTTTCTTTCTATTTTTCTCTCTTTCTTTCTTTTCTTTCTTTCTTTCTTTCTTTCTTTCTTTTCTTTTTCATATCTTTTTCTTTGGTCTCGTTTTAATGTTGTATAACGAATTTTCTATTTGCAAAATGCTTATGTTGAAAACAAATGTCATTTTATACCACAAAACAACTTATTAATAACGTAAGCTACAAAGCCACGGTAAACAAAATATTTGCATTGAATACTTCAATTTTTAATCATTTCTACAAACAATTTTCAATTTGTTTACAAAATAGCAGAAATCATTAATTAACAAAATAATAAGATATTAAAAGATAGAGAAAATGCCCCCCACCAAAAAGTACATTAATCAAAAAGTTCTTCGTCTCTCCGATACCTCACTGCGAGATAATTCGAGAATGTGTGAGACTACGAGTAAAAAGTCCCTGTGATAAATAATAGGGGATGACACTTAATTATAGGAATTAACGGACACAATATTTACAACTCCCCTGATAGTCTAAGGAATTAAGACAGCAAAATAAATCGTCTACAGCTCAGCATGATTTTTATTGGCTTAAACAGAAGAATAAGACTAATGAAAACTTTCCGACAACGACCAAGATATATAGAAATAACATAGAAGAACAGCAAAAACAACATATTAAAGAAAGAAAGAAAGAAAGAAAGAAAGAAAGAAAGAAAGAAAGAAAGAAAGAAAGAAAGAAAAAAAGAAAAGAAAGAAAGAAAGAAAGACATGAACGAAAGAAAGAAATAAGGAAAGAAAGAAAGAAAGAAAGACATGAACGAAAGAAAGAAAGAAAGAAAATAGCACCATAACAACGTTAAAAACATTTAAAGAAGACAGAAAATGAAAAACAACAACAAATAGAAAAAGAAACACTTAAGACAACATTAATGTAAAAGCTATTTAGAGAAGAATTAGTTCATCTATTTGATATTTTCATGGAATGTTGAGAGCGTATAGAATTAGAAAACTATTCGATATTTTCAGGTCATGTTGTTAGCTTCGTGTGTTGACATTAAAGACCCATTATTCTTCAAAAATGCTATCATTTTTATTTCTTAAACACTTTTTTGATTTTTTGCAATCCTGTTACAGTTTAAGAAAATAAAAACTCATTTACCGTATAGATGAACTATATTTTGCTTAAATTTTGCTCTATTGGCAGTTTGTATAATTATAAGTGGATCAGTATTTTATATGGAAGTCAAAATACTACTTTGTTAACATTTTCCTACCTTTATGTAACATTACTGCATGTTCAGTACTACTTTCTTCAGTTATTAAGCATCTAACATATTCTAAAAGCATTATAAAAACTTTTTTTTTAAATGCTTAACATTTCTTAAAAATTACAAAAAGTATGGATTTTTAGGCATAATGTGCCTTTAATAAAATATCTTGATTGATTGATTGATTATTGTTGTTGATGATGATGATGGTTTTGTTGATGATGATGATCACGTGATAGAAGTGACGTCATTACCTGGTAATCAAATGATCTGCAGACGAAATCCCTCTCCTCTAAACATTTGCGCGCGCATGTTTCAGGTGTCACCCTCCAGATTGTGCGGTCGTTGTTGCCTAGCAACGAAGCATACGGCGTCGGATAGAAATATTCTAAATATTCTCCTGAAACAAATATTGATACATCTATTATATAATTTAAATATTGTTTTATGAACATGAATGGTAAATCCCATGATACAATTACATTGGAAATACTGAAGTTGAATTTAAATAATGATAAAAAAGAGTTGCAGATATCAATAGTGTGTCATAGTTCGGCTGACCATTACCACGGATTTATATAACAAATATAAATTTGTGCCATTACATAAGAGAGATTTTGACAGAGTTTACTGGAATTCAAAGCCGTATCTTTTTTATTATTTATTTTTTTATTTATTTTTTTTCCTTTTTTTTTTTTTTTTTTTTTTTTTTTTTTTTAACCTTTTTAACATGCAAATTTATTGAGGATATCTAAAGACTTACATCGCAATATAACATAAAACAATGACGACGAATACGACAATAGTTTATAATGATGATAAACGATGAAATAACAAATTGGTATAATGGAAAAATATTTGTGATATTTTAAAGAAAAATATTTCATCAAATTATGAAATTGCTTAGATAAAAAGTGCCGATCTTTTTTTATAATTTAATCAAGTAAAATATGACCTAAATCAAATCAGTACAATATTTAGCCAAATCAATATCTGACTGGTCATTTTAGGGAGTATACTACTAATATTGAAATATTAACATATTTTCGCGATGCGATAATTAATCAAAAATGTCTGAGATATCCAGTATTAGTAATCAGCTCATGTCCTTTTTGCTGTACTAACAATAGAGATTCCTCTTGTGAAAATTAGTTTTTATTGACGAATATTCCTAGACCTCGGTCAAGTAATACAAATAATTAATCGAGTGTGTTCTCCGAGAATTCTCTCTTTCTATTTTTAATAACTATCAACTCAAAGGAGCCGCTTTTTAGTATTCATAGACAGCCAGTCAATCAAGCTGAGGGGGAAATATATGATTAAATCTCGACCCTTATATTGCCAAAAGACACCAGTCAAAGTAATACACGCTGTGGCTCGTGAAAATCGTGCTGTCACTGAGGTAATGAATTGAAAGGCTGGGTTATATTGCTAAGAGTCATAAGAAAAAGGAGAGAGAAAGTATATTGCATTTAATACAAGAATACAAATGTTTGCGTTTAAGTTTGTTTTTATGAACATATAGGCAATATAATGTAATTTAATATTCTTTTAATCACATACCAAAAAGCGAGACCTTTGAAGTGATAAAGAAACAATTTTCATTGTATAACGCTAATATTTAGAGCGTCTTAACGCTCTATTAATTAACGCAAATGACGTCACATCAAAATATCGCCCCATTAAAGCAAAAAGGTACCAAGCGACATTTTGGCCAAAAATGACTTTTAAACATTTTTCATTATTTTTTAATGTTATCTTTAATCTGTAGAAATATCTCTGTAGTATCATGTTTATTTACAGATATATAAGGTTATGTAAAAAGGTACAATGTCAATATTTTCCCATTTAGTAATGCAAAAAGGTACCATATGCATATCAGTTTGAGCAAAAAGGTACCAAGCGTCACATAGTACCTTATTGCATTGTATGACTTTACAAGTTTTGAGCATTTATTTTAATGCAAAAAGGAACCATGTGTCACACGGTCCCTTTTTGCACACAAAGAATTTACGACCCTTAAGATTATTTTATATACCAAATTGTTTTCTTGGTACCTTTTAGCTTTTTAATGAATACACAATCTAGATGTTGCTAAGGACATCAAATATAACAAAAAAAACCAGAGTATTGTTTCTGTTTTAAATCGAGGAATGATAACAGTGTGAAGATAATGATAGTGTATAAATGACTTCTTCACAAAACTGTGGACGTAAAAAGAAAAGTAAATCTTGCCAACAAGATACATGGGGTATATGGAAGGAGAAGCATGACACGGAAGCGCACATCTGCAAATAAACTAAATTATGATATAGTTAAATTGGTGAAACAGCATAAAGAGTAATTTCCTTAAATAAAATCTCATTATACAAGAAAAAAAACTGAAAGAAACAATACCTATCTCATGACTATGACTTAAACATTAAAAAGATGTGGAAACTGTAAACTATTGAAAGTGAAAAGAAGGAAATAAAACCTGTTAAGCAACATACATATAGGAAGGCAGTAGGCACACTAGATGGCACGATCAAGGAACAATATATTGAACATCAAAAACAGAAAGAAAATTCACAAGAAGAAAAGATTTAAAGTAAAGTTGGAGCAAAAGGTGAACCATGCGTTTATGTTGCATGTTTTGATCTCAATGCCGTTGTAACAACCCCTTGCTCATTAGTGAGTGAGCTTTACAATTTAAGAAAACTCTGTTGCTACACAACTTGACAGTATATTCCTTATGAGACAAAAATGTTGCAGTCATGTATGGGATAAAACCAACGCTGCAAAGAGAGGTGAAATAGCTTCCTGCTTAATAAAAACCCCTTTTCTACTTGCCAAAGTGGTTATGTCAAATAAGTCATATATTTTTCAGATTCATACGGGGGACAAAACAGAAATTGATTCATAGCTGCGTCTCTTCTTTTATATTATTACAAGTTCCAAGTTTAAGATTGATCACAAATTTCTTGTATCGGGTCACTCACAGATGGAGTGACAACTTGACTCTTGAAGGGGCAAAGAAAAAAAATTCCTGTATAATTATGTATCATTCAATTGTGTTCTCTTATATCACTGGCCAGAAAATCACAGCCATACATAGTGCTATGTTAATGAAATATAGCCATGTTTTTGATTCCAAATACTTCATTAAAAAAACAGTGTCTGAGACTCAAAATTCTGGAAACAAAGTGATCCCTCGGAAGCATTAATCACAACAAATTAACATAAGAATTGCAGATTCGGTTTGATTGAGTCTGTGAATGAGGGATAATGAATAAGTGCAACATCCCTCACGCCCCCTAGCACCGGCTTGAGCGGTACTCAATTCTCAACACTTTATAGTGTTGGCATCAATGATCCCGAAGGACCAGAAATATAACAACACTGAAGTGAAGTACATCCATTGACGGACAAAGAGTAAACTGGCTACAAGTGGAATTAATACAGGTACCAAAGGAAAGCACAAAGCCAGTCATTTGTAAATTAGAGCTTCAATGCTGAAGATGTTATGGAAATAGAAGTTCAGAATTCAGAATCTAAAGTATTAGTGGACAAATGGTGAATAATATATGAAGTTATGAAACAAAACCTCCAGTTTCTATTCAAAAGAAAAATGACTTTGTGTGCAAAGAAAATTATCCAAAAAGAGTTCCATAATTATAATGCCACTTAACCAACATAAAAGAAAGAAAGGATTATGTCACAATGGAATCTGATGAGAATGATTCTGATTTTGACTAACAATGTAAGAGATTTTGACAAAGTCATTGAGATTGATCACAAAGGAAGACTTTCAAAACATGCAGTATGATAGTTGTATCAGATATTTACTGAAAACACAAGAATTTCATATTATTATTTGTATCATTGTAGAATAAAACTGTAACCAAATGATGCTTTTTGTTAATATTGTTGGGACAAAAAGGTGCCAACTGCCATATGGTACCTTTTTTTGATATATTCGACAGCAAATGTTAAAAATCATACAATGCAAAAAGGGGCCAAGCGATCATATGGTACCTTCTTGCATTTGTCGGTCAAAATTTTTATTAGTGCAAAAAGGAACCATTTCCTTTAATTGATTAATTATCACTTATTAGTAATATATAAGCTTCCCAACTTTTTGAGCATGTACATTCAAACATTATCTAAATATATGTAAAGTTTCTTTGCCATGTTGTAAAAACCTGATTTGATATGGAACTTCAAATCTTTAAACGCGATTTTCTCGAAAACATGAAAATGTCACTTGGTACCTTTTTGCTTTAATGTGGCGATATATGCACGGCCGTGCAATACTATTTTTACGGAGTCGCAAAATTGGCACGGGTATGTGATTAATAATTGTATCGATTATGCATAGACGAAAGATTGGTTTTTTCTTCAAGTTTGAAATCCGATAATTTACTTATCTTTATCATGTATATACACATACTAACCTATTAACTCGTAATGCATAACCTGATATTTGGAATCATATTCTGTTCTTATTCCGTGAACATTAGCTGCTATATACTGACTCAGTTGACATGATTGTTCATCGTATACGTAATCAAAGCTCGCGCACGGAAATGACGTTTCGGCTAAACATAGCTGTGCGCATGCGTCTAGGTGTACACCAAGCACAATTTTTCCATGGGTTTGGACACCTTCGAGAGTCTGTAGAGATCCAAAACCATAATTGATGAATTTTCCAAGAGCGCCATCTACAAGTAAAATGATTGTAAAGACAATATAAGTATATTTATAAGTGGATATTTAAGAAACATTTATCAATATCGTATATATCTGTAAAGCTGTCAATCGGAATATCATGTACCAGTAACTTTAACCCCATCGGTTTAATACAGGATAAAGCGGAGAAAATTACAAATTAGAAGGGCTTTCTTAACTCCCGTCAGTTCTTAAAACTGTCACGTAAAACCATTTGGTGCCAAAATAGCCTTGGCTATAGGGCTATATTTAACTTGCATAACAGAACCATTAAGTTGTATTTTTATATTTTGACAATTCCTGCGGGGTGTTCCTTAACCAGGGATTCCAAAGTATAAGTCCCTGCTACTCCTCGGGGACCGAGTTTACACTTGTCATTTAGATTAAAGGTCGAATCAATATAGGTATGCAAGCACCTTGATTTCATATTAAACCATATTTTAAAGAAAAAACAATCCTAAGAAATGTGCATTTCTATAATTCAATACTCACTAGATTTTCGTTCATAAAAATCTGTATTACTCCGCCGTACAAGGCCGTTGACGTCATGGACATCCTTATCTGTTAGCCAGCAATTCCTTCTTCGTTCTTCATAATCAAAGCCAAGACATTTAAACGTAATCTCTAATATACATCTGCGTGCGCACTCTTCCACTGTCAGTCCGCGTATATTCCTGTTATGACGTAACGTTATCACGTGGTTTGGAATTCTGTTAAACAGCCGTTCATATGCAGCTGAAATAAATAAAAACTAAAAAATCACTTTTGTCATTTCAGTACACAAATTAGTATATTTGAAATTATTGGCCAAAGTCCGTCTGTCATCAGTATGACTTCCTGTACAATTAAAACTGGATATAAGAAAATTTCCCATTGGTCAGTTTAAAGTTACAAACTGAAATCGGCGAATCTCATTGGTCATTCTAAAAGGACAGGTATAACCATACTAAAATAAAAATGTAAAGGATAGTTCTTATCATCCTTAAATAAAATTTTAAGGTTAGCGCTATTTTAAAATGTGAGGAATAGTTTGGCTACTATAAAATAAAATGTAAAGGACAATCGCAACTACTCGGCCCTTTCCGTCAGTCTTTGGATAAGGACCTCGAACACAATAGTATGAATACACAGAACGTTAGAAATATATTTATTATTATGGTTGTAGAAACCGAAAGTACAAAAAAAACCAACCTGTTGACATTTAGTCGGATTTGTTTAAAATTGAACATCAGTGGGCATATTTAAATTACAAATTGTTGTCAGACATATTTTCAAGCATAAGAGTACCGGGACACACATAAGGTGTCAAATATATACATTCGTTTGACATTATCTCTGTTTATGTTTACATCTGAAACCACGTGGTAGAACTACTTTCAATCTGTATTGTTTCCGAGGTTATTATAGATAATAGCCGAGGCAGTTCCGAATATGTATTGGAAAGTTCTAAAATAAATGTACAGGAATGGGGATAGTCAGTTAACATTTAGGTCAGTTTGTAAATGATAACAAAATTTACAAAGTCAAACAGAAAGCAAGTAAAACGGACTCCTTAAATAGAATTTGTTCTTCTTTGAAAAATCATCAATATAAATATGCTATAATTATATTTCAATGTTTTCAAAATTGATATCTTCTTAAAAGGTGCAAGAAATAATTATCATGTCATTGTTATGCAGGCATTGCTATCATTTCTTTTTATATGGAAAACTTAAAAATAACATAATTTTGCATGTTAAAAAGTTTTACTTCGGCCGAGTATCGAGTGACAGGACGGTTCATACTGTTTCAACACTGCAAATTAAAGGCACTGCTAAATGCCAGGACATACAAAATTCAATAAAAAAAAAAAGATGATAATAAATTATTTTCAAAATACTGCAAAGACTATGACGAAAAGCAAAAAAAAAAATATCCACATAAATTGAAAATCAAAATATCTTTGCCAATTATATACTTGCAGTCTTGAACAATTAGGCAATTATAAAACATCATCATCTCTAGCAATATGTCTATACAAATCTCTTTTATTATCTTGGTCATTTATCATAATATGTGTTTTGTATTAAATATAAAGAGAAATTCGAATAACTTTGTTCATATCTTCTACAATGAAGTGTTGTCAATGAAAATTATTGAAAATGAATTATAGCGTCGGCAGAACAGAGTGATCGTTCAGATTTGTGCAACAGCCCGTCTTTCCAACATCATTAATCATAAACGCTTTTCGTTACTTTTGATTCCTTTAGGACTAATCTCAACTCTTCAAAAATGAGACAAATATGGCGCCTGCGTTGTTGTGGTAGATATTAATCAAGTTTTGAAACTTTTGCATTTACTTATCAGAACTTGTTTTCCACTGAGGTATTTTCCAGGAACATGATCTGATTTCGTAATTGATGTTGAATAATTGTTCGGTATTTCAATTTTGACGTAAACTTCGTCATAAAATTGTCATAATATTTCATTTTAAAAGTCATAAATTCAACAGCTTATCTAAGGATAGAAATTAATAAATGATGCAATACTGAAAGATAAAGAAGTCATTATGATGATGATGATGATGATGATGATGATGTTGATGATGAAGATGATTATGATGATAATGATGGTGATGATAATAATAATAATAATAACAGTAATAACAATAACAACGACAACAATAATAAAATAATAAAGATTATTATAATAATAATAATACTACTACTACTACTACTACTACTACTAATAATAATAATAATAATAATAATAATAATAATAATAATAATAATAATAATAATAATAATAATAATAATAATTATTATAAAAATAATTATAATGATAATAATAATAATGATGATGATAATAATGATAATAATAGTAATGATAATTATAATGATGATAATAACAATAATAATAATAATAATAATATCATTAATAACCATAATAATAATAAATAATAATAATAATAATAATAATAATAATAATAATAATAATAAAAATAGTAGTAGTAATAAAAATAATAATAATAATGAGCTTAAAGAGACCAATTTATCAATAGAATATTTAGTACATGTATTTCGATGAGACTAGAAATAAATCTTACTTCGATAGTGATCGAATCCCCGCGCGTGCTGAAGTCCGACCAATGGTTCTGTGTGTGTGTGATTATGCAAATGACATTCCTTATTTAAGTTGTCGATATCAAATGATTTACATTCGAATTCTGTTTCCCTTACACAGCTTGCTGCACATTTTTCTACAGTTGCATTTTCAAAAACCTCTTGCGGAATGGCTTTTAGATAGTTGTCAGGAATTCGTCTGTACATGGACTGGTATTCGACCCCTTTACCTGAGAAAATAGTAAAAATTCAAGTATGTTATTAAGTATACCAATCAAAGTTTAAATACTTACGAACTGAAACAGAGGTGGTTATCGTTTTTTTCTAGACTGATATAAATATTAACACTTAACACATTATAGAAGGAATAATACACCCGTATGCCCATCTGTATTTGTGTAACAATAAATTAACCAGATGTCAAATTAAATTAAAGTAAAAACTTTTGAAAATTTTAATTTAATTATGTTTACACTGTTTTTTTGGACTGGAATATAGAACGAAAAAAAAAATTGGATGTTATAAACTGTTCAAGGTCCATGCCTACGCTAGTTACTTGTATGAGAGGCTTCTTATGTTTATACAGAAAGGTAAATTCAGAATATTTATCTACATACGATATAAGAAGTCAAAAACATGTCTACATCTTTGGAGAAGCACGTACTTTATGATTTGATTAAACATATTTTATGCTATTGATATTCTCAGAATTGCATATGAAAATGTAAAATGATACATTATATACCTTTTTATTCAATTTCTTGATTTAAAATTATACGCACTGTTTTTGATTGGGCTTTAAATTGTATCAACACAGTAAAATGTCATATGGCTGCTTTCCAGCTTTACTGGCAGACTCAGGTGCACCTCTGTGCATTATTTCAGGCATGAACGGGCACTGGAGTTGCACCACTGATGTTCCATAAATCTGAAACCGTATTTATGAATTTTATTCACGAAATATACGATTTTGTTGTATTGCTTTCCAATATTTAATCATTAACTTTTTAAGAGGATAATCTGCTACATTTGTTGAATCTTTTATTTAAAAAAAACTTATATTGTTCAAGAATACGATTACAAAGGAATTATGAAAGAGATTAGCAACATTAAAGAAAAGCAATTAAAGAAATTAGAAACCGATAAATTGTGAAACAAAGTTTTCAAAAAGAAAAATATTGGATATTTGCATATTCTTGCACAACGATAAACGCACATTGCTCATTAGCAACATATCATTATCGTCTTAACATCAAAAACGTATGTTTATAGCCATATCTTAAAAGCTTTAAAGCGGCAAAATCAAAGGATCAATCCTATTACTAATGTATTGAAAAACAGACTTTCACTGCAATAGTAAATTATTGATCAATCTATGTATGCTAATATGTGAAGTGAAATTATTAACATTGTCATATAGTTTAGAGTTGTATATATATCATATGTAATCTGTATGTGTTAAAGGCACATTATGCCTCAGAAATCCATATTTTTATTAAAGTGTTTCGAAATGTTAAACATGTGTTAAATAATGTTTTAATAATGGATTTAGAGCATGCAAGATGTTTATAACTGAAAAAAGGTAACACTGAACATGAAGTAACGTGTCATAAAGACAGGAAAATGTAAGCAAAGTAGTATTTTGACTTCCATACAAAATACTAATTCACTAAAATCATACCAATTGCATGCAGAGCAATGAAAGCAAATTATAGTAAATCATTGTAGCAAACGAGTATTTTAATTTAAAACTAACATGATGCCAAAAAGAAAAAGGTTTTGAGAAATAAAAAAAATGACAGCACAATGGGCCTTTAAATTATTTCTTGTTCTTTTGCCCATTGATTTCTCGTATAGGGGCAGACAGATACGCTGTTTTGCATGGAATTTCAAGATGACGTCACATTAATAATTCCGTGATTACCACTGAATGAACGAACTAATCTACGAAAGTTAATTAAAACTTAATTACAATATATTTCTATATATCAATGATAATTTCTGCTTAAGACGGTGACAGAGAGCGTACAAGATAGCCAGTGCGGTCCATAGCCAAATTCTTAGCATTTTTTATTTCTGTCGTGTATGGCGATCTTACCCGTTTCCAATTGTTTATAAATATTAAATTTTTATTATATATTTTATAACATAATCAGAGAAGCATATTTTTAAGCGATGCAAGAATTATTGCCCATGATGCAACCGGTAAAAGTGTAGACGTATTCGATTCGCTCAATCCAAGTACAATGTTGATATAAAAAAGAATAAAATCAAATGATATTCATTTCTTGCAATTTCTTCTTAACGTCGTCTACAAAACATCCGATGAAATTATTGCTCAACTCGAAATGAAATCGTATTAGTTCGCTGTTTTAGACATTACCGGAAGTGATTTAATGTGCTGCGTCATTTAATTTAAACGTTTGAAATAGAGTATAAATCGTTACTATGATGCTGTAAACCAATATTGTCTGCAGTAAATTTAGCAATCAGATGTTAAATAAGGTAGACTTTAAAATGTAATTGTATGAATACGCGTGCTTTAGCTTATGCCTTGAATTCTTTATAGATGTTTGAATCAGATATAACTGGAATATAAAGACAAAACCGAAATGACGTTATAACGTACCGAAAACACTGTTGGCTTTTCTTAAAAAGTCATCTGTGAGAAAGGCGCAAGAAAACTATTCAGTTCTAAATGTGTACGACGACCTCCAGCTATACTATTCGGATTTTATTGTCCGATTGAAATGGTTGAGTTACGTGAGTTATGTCAGTTGAAACAGTTAAGTCACTTGAATTATAATGTCAATTGAAACAGCTGGGCCACGTGAATTATTATGTCAGTTTAAACAGTTGGGTCACGTGAGTTATAATGTCAATTGAAACAGCTAGGTCACGTGAGTTATAATGTAAATTGAAACAGCTATTTCACGTGAGTTATAATATAAATTGAAACAGCTAAGTCACGTGAGATATAATGTAAATTGAAACAGCTTAGTCACGTGAGTTATAATGTCATTTGAAACAGCTAAGTCACGTGAGTTATAATGTCAATTAAAACAGCTGAGTCACGTTAATTACAATGTCAATTGAAACGGTTGAGTCATGTCAATTGAAACAGCTATGTCACACGAGTTATAATGACACGATTAGCCAATGAAAAGCAACAATACAAACGTGCATTATTATAAATACTTTTATAAACCATAACAAATCACACGAAGAATATAGAGGTTGATAAGGCCGCTATCTAAAGTTTACTCTTCATATCATTGTTAAAGATTATTTAAAAAAAACTTGTGGTTGTTCCAATAAATTAGTATATTATGTATTGTTTACAGATTAGAATTCCCAATCAAAGAAATGCGAGTGTTAAATCAAAATGGCCCAGCTCTATCTTAAAAGAAGAGGAGACGAAATTTAAGGCCAAATAGTAGACAAATTGACTGAAAGAAAATGATAGTCAGTAATTCTACTATTTTTTCAGTAAATTATATTTTGAATCACACAGAGCAGAAATAAAAATTTTCAGCTTAGAATTCCTTTGATAAAATTGCAACATGAATAAAGTTGGAATACAAAAAAATAGATAAAGATAAACAATCTATCCATAAAAAAATATTTGAAGTTTTGACACAAGATCAATTTATTTGTATAATCTTCCGGAATAAGTGTATGTCATTTTTGGTGCTTTAATTTGTCTGGCTGTCATTCGCAAAACTACAATGTTTTAATGTTTTTGTTTTGACCGCATAAATATAATGTTTTATTACTCCCATTTTTACCACAAAACTACAATATTTTCAAAACTATGATATGTTTTTGCTTTCATTTAACTACAACACTGTTATTGCTTCTTGTATTTATTTTTCAATTAATTATATAAAACATAGTATCTTAAAGATAGATAAATTCTTTAGCATTGTCCTTCTGTTGGAAATACATGCATTTTGAACAGTGCCTGACACTTTGTTGATTAAAAATGAACGATTGAATTTCGCATTGTATATATTATATGTTATGCATACTGTACACACTATATCAGGGGGCTTTTAAAAAAAATACTAATAGAAAAAAAGAAAAGCATTCACTTTGCAACAAAACATTGCTATACAATATCTTATAACATTTGACATTACGATGCATTTTTTATATTGCGACAATGGTCAGTTCAATATAGATCTACGACATTAAAACAGCATCAAAAATATGGCTTATACAGGTAAACTATGTCTTATAATGAAATTACACCGTATTTTATCGTATTTTATCGTATTTTATCTTATCTTATCGTATTTTATCTTATTTTATCTAATTTTATCTTATTTTATCTTATTTTATCTTGCAAGGCTGTTAGTCATCAATTAACGACCGTGTCAACTGATCATGGTTTGCAGTGTCCGCTTTTCAGTTTATACATATCTTAAAATGTTCCCACTTCCCAACAATGATTAGTGCATTTGTCCAAATTGAAAATTTTTCAATAAGAAATTAAATGCATATATTTTAATGATTACATATAATGTGGACAAGTATTTGCAGTACATATTTTACATATTCTTCAATGCTTAAAAAAATTGTTTTTAGAAGCATAGTTATATACATATATAAAATTTCACAAGTGTGGTAACAACCTTTATTAAAACATACATGATCTTTCAAAAAGCCTTTGTACGAAGGATAAAATCAAACCTGAGGCATAAGGGGCTTTTAGATAATTATTTGGTTTGTCGGGTTAAGTTCTGTTAATATCCACCTTGTCATAAATCTATGTTATAAAAGTTCACCAAACCTTTATGCCTGACCTTGTCATGCAAACTCAAAATAAATATCATTATATCATATTATCTTAAATTTATCATTTAATGTTTGTTATACTTAATTGAAAAGGTAAATGATGTGAGCTCGTTAGGAGAACTCCGCTTCATATAGACATTAAAAGGTTTTATTAAAAGTCACATCATAGCAACGGTAAGATCAAAGGCTCTTTTCCTAGTAATTTCCCCAGGTGAGTTACGATGTTACATCATTATTTCACTGTAAAGTAATCAATACACATATATATTTTACTTTATGACAGTAAACCTGGAAAGTCACATGTGTTTAAATAGCTGTCGATCGTTTATATATATCATTTTAAATAGCAAGAATGGTTAAAACATATTTATTTAAGCTCGATGGCGAAAAGAACCTTTACAACTGATGTTCATCACTTTCGAGATTCTTTTTGATTTAATTGCTTTCGAAATACCCCCCTTTTCCCAGATTTTTGTGTTATGGATTTTATCATTTTCCATCGAGTAGGGGGTTTTCACTGACCAAAGACTGACGTCATGCTTAGGCCTAAGCTTTAAAAACAAACAGAAGCCGCCTTTAAGTTTATTTAGTGAATATAAGTCGAATCCTTAAAAGGTTAATTTTGTGAAAACGGGCGAATGCTTTAAAATTAATTAATCTTTTAAATAACACCTTCACTACTTCTTATAATAAAGATTTATGAGTAAAATGAGAAAACATTCAATTAGGAACGTGAAAAAAATGCACATTTGTTATATATTTTCTTGTTTTCCCCTTCAATTACGTATTATTGTTGATTTTAAAGATTTTTCTTTTTTTCCTTATTCTCATTTGATAACGCGTTTTGAATATTCTGTTTTCCAGTGATGAAAAGATCTACCAAGAAATGAAATTTCTTTTCATTTAAAGGTTTTTACTACCTCTTCAATTGCCCACGATGAATAGAAAGCAAAATTTTCTTCTTTTATAATCAATGTTCGTAATTTGAAGACGTGAACAAATTATCGTATGTCTCCTATAAAATAAATTGCGAAATTATTCCTTAACTCGAAATGGAAACCTATTACTCCGCTGTAATACATATTATCTGAATTTCATTTAATGCGTTCTCGTCATTTAATTTCAACATTTAAAGTAGTTTATGCATTTTCTCTATAATTCATTTCAAATTATATTTACTTTTAGAAATTCTAGTAATACGACACTTTCCGCGGATATCATAACTTTTTAATTTCATACCATCTCCAGATAATGACGTTAAAGATACAGTAATATTGCTCATCATTAAATTTTAATGATAATATACATGTATGAAGTTTTCCACAGTGTGTTAAATGTTGGATTCTGCTTAAGCCGGTGCTAGGGGGCGTGAACGTTAACTTGCACTTTCCATTACCGTCCATGAACAGGCTCAATCAAACCGAGCCTGCAACATTTTCAGTTTTGTGGTTTTGGGCGTTTTTAGGGTTTTTTCCTCTATTATATTCCAAAGTTTTATTAATGTTGGATTAGGTTGAAGCCGGTGCAAGGGACCGTGGAAAGTAACATACTTTTAATTAATCAATCAAACTGAGGCTGCTGCTTGTTCAATTTTATCGTTTTGGGCGTCCTTTAAGAATTCCATTTCTCTAAAAAAATCATCTCAGCTTTGATATGTATCGAAATTCAAGTTTTTTAGTAAAATGGTCACAGCTGTTAACATGTATATATATGGCGCCTTTTTTTTGTTGAACGCGGTTATGTAGAATATTTTTTTTAGATATTGATTGTACCATTTATTCCAATTCTTATTACATGTAATCTAATAAAGACACGAATTTTTTAACACATTTTTTTCCTACTTAGATTAAGTATTCAGAATCGCTGCTTGTTACTGAAATAAAAGTAAAAGCATCATTTAGACTGAAATAGAGATAAACAAAAAATGTTATGTCACTTTTTTAAATGCTTTATACTTCTAGAAAAAGATATATGAAAAAAAATGAGGTCAATGTTTTTTTTTAATGTACAAGGATTAATTTTTCTTATTTTTTCATCAACACTTTATCCATATTAATAAATCAATTATTTTGAGTGGCGGCGTGGCCGAGTGGTTAACGCCTCGGACTAAAATTCTAAGGAATGCCAGGCGCGTGAGTTGAATTCCCCACAGGGTATAGTCGTTGTTTCCGAGAGCAAGAAACTTTACACTCATTGCTTATTACTCAATTCGTTCCAGGAACGGATTTGAATGTGTTTTAATAAGCTTATAGCTTCAACCACATTCGTACTAAAATAAATAGTAGAACTTAAACTAATTATTTTGTAGTTAAATAAATAAATAAATAAATAAATAAATAAATAAATAAAAATAAATGAATAAATAAATAAATAAATAAATTAAAAATTAATTAATTAATTAATTAATTAATTAATTAATTAATTAATTAATGAATGAAGGAATGAATGAAGGAAGGAAGGAATTAATTAATTAATTAATTAATTAATTTATAATATATGAACACACAAGAAGTGGTATAATTGATATACATATATCTGGAAAAGTCTTACGGTGACTGACAAGCAAAACAGTAAAGAACAAAATACAACAAACGCGACCTCCCTAAACACTTACGTTTTTTTTTACACTTGCATTTATTTATGTACATACCGATCTATTTTTACGAGTTTCTTCTTTGTCTTTCGTTAAAAGTTTTTTACTTCAAATAAGGAAAACACTACTTTCATCATGTTACATACCCATTTAGTGTTCCCTGGTGAGTCCAGCTGCCATTTTGTTTCGACAGTTAAGAGGTGTTTAGAGCTAAGTGTCAAAATGTTTTACATCTGTTTCTTATTAATCGATAGAATAGATTATTTTGGCAAAACAGATGCTCTGCAAACAACGATATTACGAAGGTTCCTATTCTATGAAAGACCGGCGGTGTCATTTCAACTTCTTGAATTAAATTCTCGGGTTCATCGCCACGAATACACGATTTCAACTACATGGATTCAAGATTTCTACATGCAGAATTCACGAATTCACGATTTCAACTTCATGAATTCACGGTTTCATTCACGAATTCACGATTTCAACTTCATGGATTTACGATTTCCACATACAGATTTCAACTTAATGAGTTTATGATTTCAACTTCATGAATTCACGATTTCAACTTCGCGAAATCACGTTTTGAAATTCACGATTTTTTTACTTCGTTTAGATGAAATCTTGAATTTGTTAAAATGAAATCATGAAGTTCAAAACGTGAATTCATGAAGTTGAAATCGTGAATTTGTGATGTTAAAATGGAAGTCACGAAAAATCACTAGTTCACGAAGATGCCGAGAATGCATGAAATTGAAATGTCTCCACCGGTCTTTCGTAATATTTTCCGTAAATTGTTTTATGTAAAATTAACACTTTGCTACTTTTATCAATACATGCCGTTTTACTTTCAATAACGATTACAATATCATAATCATTTTTATCATATTTTGTTTATAAACATTCAATATTAAATATTTTATTCCATCCGGGGTCGATTGCCGTATGTTCCCCGGTCATTTTGGACGTTGCCGCCAGAGTTACGTATGCACCCCGGTTGTCCCCGATCGTCTGACGGGCCTCTGCTGGGGCTCTGCCGGGATGTAAGTGAGACCGCGGATTTAGCGAAAACTCGACAGAGAGCTTGGTTACCGCCGCAAACAGTTACCCGAGTGATAGATATTCCGGTATGTACCGGCAGCAAGCATATACGATCCTTATAATATTTTATATTTTAGACGTCTCCCACTTTCCTCCTGTTTCAGATATAACCTTACTCTTTGAAAAAAACGTTTTAAATAATTCTTTGGTACTTGTCTGAACTCAATTATTATGATTCCGCGAGGCTGCCATCGAAGCATAAAAATCTGATACAATTTCTACACTGTCTTACAGTTCGTTAGTTTCTATACAAAGTGCAATCATCAAATTATTATTATCAGTCAAGCCGTGTTTCCTGTCGATGACATGTCAAGTTATTAAATGATTTTTATCTTGGATGAAAGTGAAGTTAAAACTCGTATTTTTGTTATTTTGCAACCCGTTATTCTAATATCCATGTTTAACTATATGCCTCCAGATAGGTCAAAATATTTCATAGAAAATTTAACATGAGAAAAATGTACGCAGATTGGTAGTGAAGAAGTAAAAAGACTCAAGATTCAAGTAATAATTAATGTGTGATTAAATGACTGATTTTGCATTATTTATCACCATATTTGTAGTGCGTTATTAACGCAGTAAGGGCTAATCACAGCGTTACTTACGCAGTAAGGGCTAATTTTGCATATTTTGACCTCTTTTGGTAATTTGCGTGGATTGTAAGCGCCGTTTTCAATTTGCAAATTAATATTAATTATCACAATAATTTAATTTGAATTACATTTCCAAAAAATCATTGAGTCACTTTGTTTTGGAATAAATACTATGACATTGAGTTACTTTGTTTCAGCATAAATCGTATCACGTGACTGCTTTTTTAACAGATTTAGAAATCTTTTACGATATTAGCCGACTTCAGTCGATATTTACCGAATCATTAGCGTTGGTTATCCTTAAACTCATTATTTGAGGCAGTACAAATTGAGCGGTAATACCTGGGGTAACATAAAAACTCATTTAATGGCATGTTCTATAACTCCCGATGGCATATCAGCTTTCCATTTAGAACTTTCCCATAATTCCATTCAAACACAAGCATGGGCTCATTCTTAATTAAGAGTTTGAAATCGATCAAGAAAAAACCGCAGATGTGCGTGGCTTAAAGCTGCAAGCCTCGAGGTAAGTCAAAATATTTCAAGAAATACCAGATCTTTCTACTGCATAACTAAGCAGAGTGCAAAATTTGCATATTGTGACCTTTTTGTAATTTATGTGGAATGAAAGCGCCATTTGCAATGTGTAAATTAATATCTTTGTTCACTTCACAATATTTTACTTTGAAATACAATTTCAAAACTTTCTAGAAAATTTGCAAGAACCTAGAGGCATGCTGCTTTAATAGATGACTACAATTTATTGTATTTGAGTTGAAAATGATTATGAAATTTAAGCCAAGTAGCGCATCGTTATGATGTCACGCACTTAACACAATAAGCCGCTTTTCACCGGATAAGGAACATATCGTCTAAATCAAACATCATTTGCATATGTAAATGTCGAATTGTTATCAACCCGGGGTAAGTCAAACTGAACCGGCACCTTTTTCAGTTTTGACGTGTCGGGGAAACATTTGACTATTTTACAGACGAATGTCATGTGTTTAAACACCTATCAGGACAGAAATGTGTCTGAAAAGGAAAGACATTTAACCTTTTGGCGCTCAAACATTGTATTAGGTAAATAAATGATAAATGGAAAACTCTTTATTTTCTCATAGGGCAAGTGGTAATTTCTGTTAGACTGAACGTGTTAATAGTGTTTCAGCACCATTAGTAAACACCATTGAATGACTGTTAACATTTGAGCCGCGTCACGACAATACCAACATAATGGGTTTGCGACCAGCATGGATCCTGACCAGCTTGCGCATCCGCGCAGTCTGATCAGTATCCATGCTGTTCGCTTACGTACCCTATTACAAGTAGAGAAACTGATAGCGAACAGCATGGATCCTGATCAGACTGCGCGGGTGCGCAGGCTGGTCTGAATCCATGCTGGTCGCAAACGCACTATGTTGGTTTTGTCGTGACGTGGCTCATTTGTTTATAGAAAGTCATTGACGGCGTAGTCTCAGAGAAGTTACTTTGTTGTGAATTATTCCGTTACCGTGTTGGTATGTTTAACGAGACTGTATTGCAGGCTCTTGTTTGTGTTCGTATGCTTGTATTTCCATCAGTCGTTTGGGCGGAGAAAAAAATTGTCGTCTGCTAGAAATGTCGTCTGCTGTATGTGTGTGTGTTTTTGTTTTTTGATTTTTTTTATTATTATTTTTTTTTTAGATTTTAGTCAATTTTCTTGAAATAAAAAGCAAAGGGAAAGTGTCAATGAGCTTCGTACTAATTTCACGTAAACAATTCATCAAATATGTTTGTTTATCAGAACAAACAGTTAAACATTATTAAATTACAAGTCATTGACAGAGCAGAAGAGGAGTTGGTTATTATTTACTTTAACTGTTCAAATAATAGTAAGACGTAGAATTAAAAACAGGAACTGGCATGAAATATTCTAATATTTGCTTTAACAGTTCAAATAAGAAATTCAAATAAATTAGCTGTAATTGAAAGTTTGTTATTGTAATAAATAACCATTAATAAGAATCGATTCTCGCAGAGATTAAACTTTACTAAATGTTGAAAAGAATGACAGACACACTGGCATACCATAATACAACTTTTAATCCAATGATATCAAGAGGGAAATAAAAAAAAAACTACTTCAATTTTTTAGTACGTATGAAAGAAATGCATATATTTTTTTATCTTTAACTTTCTTTATGGCATGATCAAAATCCAAACAAACAAAACTGATCGAAAAAATTTTTCATATTAATCTGTTCACTGTTGAAACCGACAGTGATTAGCCTTTGTCACCAATAAAGAACCAACACCAGCCTGTCCTACCCATAGAGCCAGACAAGCTATTCATAGTCACACAAGTATTACCTATCAATATAGCCATACCAGCTATTCATAGTCACACAAGTATGCCCTATCAATATAGCCATACCAGCTATTCATAGTCACACAAGTATGACCTATCCATAGAGCCAGACCAGCTATTCATAGTCACACAAGTATGACCTATCCTTAGAGCCACACCAGCTATTCATAGTCACACAAGTATGACCTATCCATAGAGCCATACCATCTATTCATAGTCACACAAGTATGACCTATCCTTAGAGCCACACCAGCTATTCATAGTCACACAAGTATGACCTATCCATAGAGCCGCACCAGCTATTCATAGTCACACAAGTATGCCGTATCCATAGAGCCACACCAGCTACTCATAGTCACACAAGTATGACCTATCCATAGAGCCGCACCAGCTATTCATAGTCACACAAGTATGCCGTATCCATAGAGCCACACCAGCTATTCATAGTCACACAAGTATGACCTATCCATAGAGCCTTACCAGCTATTCATAGTCACACAAGTATGCCGTATCCATAGAGCCATACCAGCTATTCATAGTCACACAAGTATGCCCTATCCATAGAGCCATACCAGCTATTCATAGTCACACAAGTATGCCCTATCCATAGTCAAACAAGTATGCCCTATCCATAGAGCCACACCAGCTATTCATAGTCACACAAGTATGCCCTATCCATAGATCCACACCAGCTATTCATAGTCACACAAGTATGCCCTATCCATAGAGCCACACCAGCTATTTATAGTCACACAAGTATGACCTATCCATAGAGCCATGTCAGCTATTCATAGCCACACAAGTATGACCTATCCATAAAGCCATACCAGCTATTCATAGCCACACAAGTATTACCTATCCATTGAGCCATACCAGCTATTTATAGCCACACAAGTATGCCCTATCCATAGAACCATATCAGCTATTTATAGCCACACAAGTATGCCCTATTCATAGAGCCATACCAGCTATTTATAGTCACACAAGTATGCCGTATCCATTTAGTTTGATCCAGCTCTGTATTGTTAGTAGCTTAACCTTTGTGCTTTGATAATGAAACCTTTTGAACATTTAATTGACTGTGCCAAGGTCATAGCTGGCACAAACAAACATGGTCTAATTTTTCAAAACACTTATATTGATAATTCATTGCTCAATTTCGAAAATTGTCGGATTTTTTTTTTCAAAATACAAATAATAAATTGAAAGATATATATAAAATCAAAAGTAAACAAACGAGGATAAAAGTTTACTTGATGTTATTTATACATGTAGTGATAATTTGAATTTGTATATACATGTATATAAGATCTTGCTTCGTTTGTCAGAAATATGATTTTATGATTTTCAATGTTGTTATATTTTTCTGGTCCTTCGGGATAATTGATTCCAGCGCTTTTAAGTGTTGAAAATTGAGTACCGCTAAAGCCGGTGCTAGAGGGCGTATGGGATGTTGCACTTTTTCATTGTTTCGTTATCTCTCATGTATAGACTCAATCAAACCGATTCTGCAATTTTCATGTAATTTTGTTGTGATTTATGCTTCCGAGGGATGATACTTTTTCCAGAGTTTTATGCAATTTCTTATACTTTGTTTTGAAAAAAGTCAGATAAAATACACACGGTACCATCTGACCCCAATCAATACTCATCATATAGATGCCGTAGTTTTATATCTTTTAGTTTAATCACCATGGGAACACCTTGTGCCAAAAAACTTTACAATGTATATAACACGAAATGAAACAAGAGACCTGGTTTTCGTTATAAGTCAAAGATCATACTGAAATGTTTTCATTACCATTAGATCAAACATGTTTGTGTGAAAATTCACGAGTGCTTCAATTTGTTTCAATTATTTATAATTCTTTACAAGTTTTGATATACATTTGATAGTAATATTCTTTTGCCCTAAAAGAATAAATGAAATAAAATTTAAATGTAATTTTACATCAAATTACAGAAACGTATTTAATACTCTAATTGGCTAATTTATCTTCACAATAAAAAAGGACAACAAAATTTGTGAATAAATATTTCGTCTTATTTAAAATTGGTTAAATCGAGTAGGTTTCTATCTCGAAATTTAAAATTCGCTACAATACTTTGAAGATTTTTAACTGTCTAGATCAATAGCTCTTAAATAGCTCTTAGAACTATTAAACCCCACAGTTTTAATGAATAATTTATTTGTTTGAAATAACTTGTCTTGATCAAATTAATGTTATAACATTTAAACAGCTCAATGAAAAAAAATGTTTACCAGAGAAACTTATGGAAACAACAAGGATCATTAAAAATGATATCTGACCCTGGTAAACTTAATGTTTTTCTCGATGAATAATTTCTAAGTGTTTTTTTCTTTTCTCTAATGTTAAAATTGTATTTCTAAACCTAGAGATGAAATTGTGATGCACAGAATTGGAATTTAATACTGACAGTGCTAGGTGTTCTGGGAAAAAATCTCAAATTAAACTAGCTAAAGTAAATAAGTTATGGAAAATCAGCGTGTTACACTGACTTACAAATTAACTAAAAAGAAGGGACGTTGTGTCATAATTATGTTATCTTATAAACTTCTTTTTTTCTGCAGAAAACAATACGTCAGAAAGCTCGAGAAAAGCGTTTGATTTCATTGAACTGTTTATATATTACACATTAACTAGAATATAACTAAATAATATAACTCGTAATACTTTATACCAGCAAATAATAACTTCCACTTGTCAGCTTTATTTCTATATTACTAAGTATGTTTACATCCATATAAAGACAAACAAAAATTAGATTCAGTACCGTATTCGCAAAATTCGTCAAATTGCCACGTATTTAGTGATAATATAATTGTATTGCAAATAGACCGGCTATATCCCGTTCATAAATAATAACAATAACAATAATAATAATAATAATAATAAAAATAATAAAATAATGATAATAATAATTCACGTATATATATAAAGTAATGAAAAAGGCGGTGTAATTTTTATTTAAGACACCTATTTAAGACATATAATTTTTTTTACATTTGAGTAAATGCTGGTTTCCCCGTGCCCCAATATTGTGTGTTGAACTTTAATCAGCATTACGTTTAAGCACTAGGCACCAATATTGGGTTCCGATTTGTTCAATAATAAATATATGGTTACGTTGTATTTGAAATTCATTATCATATATCACATAATTAGTAAACTCTCAATTTACCATTTTATTTAGTACTGGTAATTGTTTCATCATGAAGGACAATACTTTTATTTTGGACCAGACTTCGCTTTTCTTGGAAATGTACAAATGCATAGCATTCACAAAGTTAATTGATCCATTCCAGTTTAACATTAAGACAACACTCAGAAATTATTCAACGAGGTAAAACTAAGTTTACCGGTGTCAAGTATGTAGATTAAATATCATTTGCATGATCTACTAAAGCCGGTGTTAGGGGGCTAGGAGGCAAATCCCCCCCCCCCCCCCCCCGAAAAAAAAAGGTTCAATCAAACTAGCTTGCATTTTTATTTGCCGTGTTTGGTACATTCGATGTGTCTATTATTTTGACTAGTTTACAGATGCTCGTTATGTGTTTTTAACACCGATTAATATTTTTTTAATATTTATTTTTTCACCTTTTATGGATGATTTTTCAATTTTATTTAGATAAGGAATTATTTTCATTAACTATATATTTTGTTCTGATAAATTCGACGTCAACATTTCATATTGTGAGTCATAAACTTTCTAGTTTTGCTTAATTTTACCCACAATGTAGATATTGACAGAATGAAAATAATACAGCTTGATTTAATTGCCCTATTGATTGGTTTGAAAACTGTCATCAGAAGTGAATTTCAATAAATTTACAATATTCAAATTAAAGAATTTCACAATGAATAGACATGATGATTAATTATTCATCATTAATCGATCATCAATCGATAACCTTTGTATTCATGGCTTTTTCATGAGATATCTCACCTCTCAATTTAAATAAATAAAACAAGTGACATGAATTATCCTTCCAATACTTCAATAGATACATATGGTTCACGTGTTTGTCTTCCATTTCTAGAATATTGAAAAGTTGGTATGCACTTCAGTGGCTTAATAATTAATTAATTTGTTCAAACATTTCATACCGTCATTTTAATAATATATGTAATACGCCAAACTTACTTCAATATTAAACCAAATCGGGTAAACTTGTACAAACAAAACTATCCTTTTTCTTAATTTTCGTTTTTCACTTAACAAATATAAGTACAAATATAACATAAAAAATGTCATTTAAACTTTGAGTTTAATCGATTAAACTCACTAATATTCGTTTTGTTTTATCCATATTATATATGTTAAGAAAACTGAGGGAATGTAACTGTCACGTAAAGTAGATTTGATATGTTCAATGTGCAAACGCATAGTTATACGAGTCACAGTTAAATTATAATATTTGAACATATACAATGTACAAACAGCATAAATCAAAACAGAAGTTGTAAGAGATAAAATTCCCCAAACTCAGTATATCGTATTAAAATGAATGTTACTTCATTAGTTTAATTTATTTTCTTACACCATAAAATATATTTGCACGGTGAATTTATTTATTTATTTATTTATTTATTTATTTATTTATTTATTTATTTATTTATTTATTTAATTATTTATTCATTTATTCATTCATTCATTCATTCATTCATTCATTCATTCATTCAGTCAGTCAGTCAGTCAGTCAGTCAGTCAGTCATTCAGTCATTCAGTCATTTATTTATTTATTTTTATTATATCATTATCACCTTCATGAAGTCATACTGTAAAGGTTTCTTTTAAGAACTAACACTACTCCATTTATTTTTTTTCTATTAAGGTTTGGTCAAAACCGATTTCATTTTTTTCTTGCACATATATAATTATATCTTTACCTGTTAAAATTGATTATCACATTTTATCATATATCTGATACATATATAATACAATGTCCAAATGTGTTATATATAAATACATGTCATGTTAAACTTTAGAAATATCTCAGCCTCTAATAGGAAAGATATTCTATATTGAAAAGCTTCAATATTGATTCCTTTAATATTCAAATGTACCACGATAATTAAATTTATACATAAGGGAAAAGCAATTCTCTGCTCTTAAATTGCTGGAATACAGTACAGCTTTTATAAATACACACATTTTTAGACATGTTACGGAGTTATGTATCAATAAATGCATTAATATTAATTGACTGATTAAAAATGAGATATGTTGTTACTCTAAGTTTGTATTGAATTGTTCGCTTCACATGAAAGGTCTCGCACGCGGCAATTGTGCATTAATGTTTAATTGGAACCAATAAAAGAATCATTTGAAATAAAATAACGTTGTTACATAAAGATGAAGTGTTATTTGAAAGTAATTAATTCACGTTTTAACAATACTCGCAGTGCTAGGCTTTTTGTCCTTCTTTAGTTGAATTTAATGTCTTTAAAATCAAATTGTATTAAAACCTAATTAACCATACACGTATCAAATGATAGTAAAAAGGAAAAGAAGAAAAAAACACCAACAGGAACAAATCTCTCCCAAAAAGGGGGAAAATTGTATGACATACTAACATGGTTAAAAATTAAAATTGTATAATATATTTATTAGGATAGAAAGGCAAAAAAGGTATGAAATACTAATTTTGGATTAAAAATGTGACGTTTTCCATTTTCCATTTTTGTATCGATAAGTTGAAAAGTAATAATTTGCATCTGAAACTTTGTTAGTAGACAAATTGTACTAGTTATGAAGCAAATAATATGTATTTATACGTTAAGTAGCACACTCATATTGTAAATGAATTACATGTAATACGATGTTTGGTAAACCACATTTATTTAAGGAACATAGAAATGGAAAAAAAAACTCTTGTCAAATTTATTAAAATGGAAGAAAATCAGCGAAAATATTAAAAAATATAATATCTTTTCAACAGATATCAACAATTTACATCTTTTATTCAGTAGAGTAAAATATATCGGGATTTTGTCAGAATAACTAATTGAAAATGGAATAATATACAAAATGTAATCATTTTTTTTTTTATAAAGTTGTAATATGTTAACAATTTTAGGGGAAATTGTGAATTTTAAACTTACTTTGAGCTGTTAAATGTAGTATAACAACTAATATACAAATTCCGTTGATAAATTCCATTATTGTTCCGTGTAAATGAATGACGACCTATCTTACACAGACGGCATTTAGCAATGACAAAGCGTAGTAATACATACAAAAAGACTGACTCGGTAAATATCGGAAAATCGAATGGAGTTTCACATCTAAGCAGCTCCGAGCTAAGCAAATGGGTGATCTATTAATATATACTTTCTTAAAGACAAACGATTACACTTATATGGCAATAAAAATATTTATTGCGCTTTTGGAACTGTAATTGAAATGTTAATTTGAGAGGAATACGTCTGACAGTTTTATAATTAGGAAGTAGCTATATCGATATGAAATAATTACGAAAATGTTGGAAATGTCAAAGTCTCAGTTATAAAAGTAACTCACTCTATGGTCGCGTCTGTAAAATATATAACACAACAAAGTAATAATTATACCAAGTTAAAACCATTAAACAAGGTTAGCTTTTAAAAAAGCTAGTAGCGACTCGCTTCGTAATTTCTTTCCAGGGGCGTGTTTAAATGTAAAAATGACAGTTCTGTTAGCTGAAAAGACTTCAGCGAACATCAAAATAAAAGTGACATATAAAGTTAAGGAAGCCAGTTCTCTCAGTTTAACAAAGAGGAATATGAGTATATATGAAGATGCATGTAAACAGATAGAATGAAATCCCTATGTCTATGCACATTTACTATATGGCCTGTTGACCTTGACAAGAAAAAAATAGATAAGTAGAATTCATAAAAATGTCTCTTTATACGAAGTTAAGTTGTAATATGTTATTTAATTAGTATTGGAATAAGTGACAGATACAAGTCCTAAAGTAAACACAAGTTGTCAAACAATTCAGCCAGAAAAGCCGGGATCCTACTAAAAAAAGGATCCCGGAAATTGACCAGTTCAAGAATATAGTTTTCAGAAAAGCTGGGATCATATTAAAAAATAAAGAGATCCCAGGAATTGGACAGTTCAAGAATATTGTTTTCAGAAAAGCTGAAATCGTATAAAACCATAAAGGGATCCCGGGATTTGACCAATTCAAGAATATAGTCTTTGATTTTTCCAATTAATTAGGCATATAATTATAAGTATTGTGATTTTGTTAACACATAGCTCTAAATATATCTATATCCTAAGTTAAATCCTAAGTAAAATCAATTTAACTTTCATTACATACAATTAAAAAACTTAACGTTTAATGGCCTGTCATTACGACAATAATCAACACAAATAAGGTTTATTAGTTTTTTCCTCTATTATCTTATACGATCCCGGATCCCGGGCGTCCCGGATCCCGGCCAGTAAATACATACACTAAATACCGGAAAGGATGAAATGACCGGAAAAAAGGAAAAAGAAAAAAAATGCACAGAATGTCGTTTATGTTAATTAACCAAACGAAAACTTACTACAGAGTAAACAGGACTGGTGAAATCGCTAAATCAAAAGTCAGTGTAAATATGATTTACTGAAAAGAATCCATGAAAACAAACATTTTAATCATCATTATATCTTTGCGCTCAAAACAATACTTCCTGCTTTTTAAAAATGGCGTGAAAATTGAAGGTTTTTTGACGCTATATAAGATCAGATTTGATTGGCTAAATAATTTTGGATCCTAGCCCTGATAGATAAATTTTGTAGAAAGCTGGAAGCTAAGCTTCGATTAAATTTTTGGATGGATTCGGAGTTTTAGGTTGTTTCTCAGTAAAATCCTAACGTAATACCGGCTCGCCGTGGCGAGCCGGCATCAACAGCATTGATGTAAACGCACAAGATCGAATAAATAAACATAAACATGTCAGCCTAAACATATAACTCAGACTGGCTTCATAATCGTTTTTAGTACCATGTATAAACTGTACAATAAGTACAATTGTCAAGAAATACTCATAAAATGTATGAATATTGAACTTCGAACATAAGATCGATTCCTTGACAAAAGAAGAAACTTTGATGCTAATGTTAATTTACGGTCTTGCCAAACTGTGACCCGAGGTATATGTATTTATGATATTTTTTACTATTTTGCGATATAGTTACTGACGAAGCTAATATTAGTGACACAGCACTAAAAGATGTAAATTAATTGAAGAATTACTCATATCTTTCTGAATAATCAATTATTAGAGTATTCTGAACTATTTATGTCAATTTGATTTTTGTTCATGTACTTGGCATAATATTCGATTGGTTATGGCTATGCATGTTATGATATCAAATGCCTCATAGATATTATTTTAAGTTATGTTATGTTTAAGATATATAAATAAATTATATAATTATAATTTGAAAAATAATTTGATCTATAGAACATTTGTTTAGATCTGGAAAAAGTTTGTTACACAAAGTGAGAAAATGTATTTTAAAACAAGTAACAGTTTATAAATATTGACATATCCGACAAAGTTTTAGTGATGTAAAAGTATATTTTTCTTCTTCATCTTCTTCTTCTTCTTTTTCTTCTTCTTCTTTTTCTTTTTCTGAACGTTTTTGGCGAGAGCGACAGTAAAATATCTTGTTATAACACCGACTGTTTACAAAATTGTTACAGAAAGTTGCCAGACAAACTTACTTGCATAATTTCGTCCCGAGAACTAGCTTGAGAGACAAGCTTTTGTTATTCTATTACCTTATCAGAGCAGACATTACTTGTAAAACTTGTAAAAGAACATGTCATTGTTTTAGGTATTATGTCTGGAAAAGACAAACTAGTTTTATTGGAAAGAAAAAATATAGAAGGAGTTGTCAAAACAATGTCGTTCAAAGGTTGACAAAAAAGCAATACATTGTTGTTTTATTAGAAAGCAAAGTGTTTTTTATCCGATGTAAACCGGGAAAGACTTGTTTGATTAATTAAACAAATATATTGAATTTTTACTTTGTTAATCTGTATTTTCTTGTCGACTCTATGTCTTTGAAATATAAACATAATAGAATAATGATATTGTCATTATCTAGAAATCGAGGAAGACAATTAAGTTATAAATGCATCATCTATTTATTTAGTTCTTTATTTATTTATCTATTTATTTATTCGTTCGTTGCTTTATTTGTGTGTTTGTTTGTTCGTTCGTTCGTTCGTTCGTTCGTTCCTTCCTTCCTTCCTTCCTTCATTCATTCATTTATTCATTCATTCATTCATTCATTCATTTATTTATTTACTTATTCATTTACGTTGGAAATCATCAATATAAGGAAATAAGGTGAAGCATTTATTTCTGTATTTCTTATTGCATTGTATTGTAAAAGAACGTCAATAGAATATTAATATAAATATGAATGTTGATAAACACGTACAAGTGTACAAATGTATCTTAATGCATTAATATGACCAGTGATTGATTTTACATCTAGAAGCAAATAGTGTCTAATCTTATGTATTTGAGGAATCATTTAAAAACCAACGAAAACATCGATCCCTAAAAAGAAAAGTAACAAAAAGAATGATGAAATTCTTATATTACATGCATCAGTTTTTTATCCACCTTTTCAAAACCTTGCACAATGACTCATACATCATATTCTCTTTCATCACTTGTTATAAATGGATTTTATTTCCTTTAATCTATTGCCAAGCAACGCAATTCTTCACAAAGTAGCTGTAATCCAGACGTAATTCTGATCTTGATCAAATAAGTATAAGAACAGACTTCCCGGAGGTCATTGGAGACGGTGTCTTTAGAATTATTGATCACAACTTTCATCCTGGCCCTTGAGGGTCAAAACTAATAATCTATGTACCGTTTAGTGGAAAAGTATCTTGCAGCAGACGACACTTCATGTCAGAATTGAACATTCTGCAAACAGGGGGATTCAGTAACTTGTAATAATTGTAGTACATTTTGTAATTTGATTATTAATAGTTCCTGTTTGTATAAGATATTTCTAAACATATTTATAAAGTTTTTTCTTCTGTTATTAATTTAACAATGTAATCATACTTTTTTATCTTCATTGATAAAAATGTTGGATACCGTACGTATCGAGCCACTGAAATATCTCAATGAAAACGGAGCAATTGGAAATAAAAAAAAATCAAGTGATTGCAGCGTTCAATAAGTACAGCCCCATAATATGTAGTCCCTTACAGACATATGATTATCGATGAAACATCATACTTGAATCCAAAAAGGGTGAATGGGGCCATAACATTATCTGAGTGTTGCTATTTTTCTGAACTTGCTGGTAATTGGATTCAAAGAATTTACTGGCGAAAAGAAGCCGGTGTCAAGGGGCATGAAACATGTTGCGCTTCCCAATATTTCTCATGACCAAACTCAACGAACCGGGTCTACAAAATCATTTACATGTACATTTTTTGCTGCTTTGAATGGATCTCCTTTTTCAGTTTTTTCCTAAAAGCCTTTTCCGAGAGTGGCATTACTAATTTTGATCGAAAATCAAACCATTAATGTCTCTCAACACATGGATAATTGATTGTGAACAACTTGCTTTAAAGTTATCGGTACTGTTACGTTCCAGACAGTGGACACCAAAGTTCTTCAAATAAGTTTCATACCCTCAAAGCAATCTTACCACTATAAATACATAAAATAAAACCTCGAATGTAATTTCTGAGTAGTTTAACTTTTCACGTAAATATTTTGGTACATTTATATAATATTTGAAAAGAAATACAAAATACATTAAGCATAAGATTGTAAATAATCTCGTACATTGACAGTTAAAACTGTTTTAGTTATACACGGATCTATTGTCTTTGATGTAATTCTTATTTACATTTATATAGTTATACAATGGCTATAAATATGTTTATCTTACTTTCTTATTATGTCGTTTGTTACTGTTGTATAAAGTATTCATTTATAGTCACGTAGCTTTATAATAGAAAACACAACTATAACAGACGCCCCATCCCCACCAACTAAAAAAACAAACAATATAAACAACAAAAAATACCACCAATCCCACCCCCTTAAAAAACAAATAAACATTTGTTTTGTTTGCATTAAAAGTATGTATGATTGTTTAGCGTATGAATATTTATTATTGTTTTTTTTAGATAAGTAAATCAAATCTTGTGTATTTTGTCTTTTAATTGTTTTTTCCGGATTGGTATGATATATTGAAATATTGAACGTGCTATTTATTATATGCCGGTTAGTGTTTATATGGTTGCTTTGGTCAACCAGACTGTGTTAGTTTGTATATATGTATGTTTATAGTTTGATGTTGTAAATAAGATGTTATTCAATATAAGCTTAATAGTGTTTATATGGATGTTTCTGGTCAACCGTACAGTTCTAATTTAATAGATGATGAGTTATATTTAGTTATGAAAATATATTATAAGTAAGCCAAACATTGTTGAAAAGATAGCAAACTTTATATGGATGTTTCTGGTCAACCGTACAGTTCTAATTAAATAGATTATTAGTTATATGTCTTATGACTGTGCACAGTTAAGAAATGTATTAAGTAGATTATTTTGTCTTATGACCCAAGTTAGTCGTAAGGCTCTTTCTTAAATTACAACTTTGCAATCGAAATATTTTTGGAATAGCCAATTGTTAACCTTCCCTTTGGTTTCGTTTAAGGTTAACTGTAGGTTTGGAGTACTATTCCCTTTCAATATAGTATATAGTGTGATACTTTAGTTGGTAATTCACTTGTATCTGGTGTTGATTACGTATATATAGATAACTTTATTACAAGTGGCACAATAATGTATGTGAAATTCACGCTATCTTTGTCAACATGTTCGTAACACAATATTAAACTATGTAATATATGTTCAACTGATTATGTCAAATCCTATACTGAAGGAAACAAAATAGATTAAACTGTTCACCTTCAAGAAATTTGCAGACTATCCATTGATTTTGTGATTGTATATATGTATGTATGAATGAATGTATTAATGTAATTGACTATGTACTTTGTATACGTCAAAATAAACTTTCTGTTCTGTTCTGATATAATAATAATTAAAAAGAATAAACTAAACGTTTGTTTTATCCCACCATTTTAACGTCTGCCGTGTCATCTGTGAGTTTATTTTCCCTCAGTAACTTTACTACAAAACGGTGCTTACCTGTCACTGGCGAAAGAGATTATAAATTTCTAAAATATAAAAAACAGGGATAAAAAAAGGAAAGGTGGCACTCAATGACCGCATCCCGCAACACAATCCAGTCACACAGGGCCACCGACAAGGAACCAATCAGGACAGCAAACAAAAACAGGAGAGGGCACTGCAAAACTATTGATAATATCACGACCGTCGAGGTTAATTACACTTGCTGTTGACTTGATATTAACTTGCAATCGCAACATGGAAATTGCTAGTCATTGTATTGCCCCTCAAGGAATCTTTTATATTCAACCTTAGTGTAGTTATACTAATGAGATGATGAACTTATACATTATGTAATTCTGACCATGTTCTATTGTATACTGTAAAATTTATATTCCATTTACAGATATAGTAACTTCTGATAACCTTTGCAAATACTATGGGAATGTACCCACTGTGGACAATTTGTTGTATGATATAGCGTTTCTATGCAGATATAAAAATTGAGAGACACAAAGAAACCCTAAAGAACGTCGCGAACTTAAAAGTGCTGCAGGCTCGGTTTCATGGAAAGTACCGGAAAGTGCAAGCTACTGTCAACGCCCTCTAGTACATACTTAAGAAGAATTCAAAATTTAACATGAAATTGTAAACTTTTTACCTTAAAAATACCCGCAGACGTGTTCATACGGCTGTCATCATGGAACCTTCAATGTGCTCCGTTAATGCCATTCCATGAATAAACAACAATGATGCCGTGATAATCAAGGATCGGAAGTATAACATCCCTGATTGAAGCCGACCATTCGGATGTATGTTTTTTATAATTATGTTTATTTTAATTTTAAAACATTCCAGTATTCATAGCATTATCATTCACTTGAATATTTGCTATAAAACATATTGTATGGAAAAAAGACTTATTTTGGTCCGTTGTTCCAGATGTGAGCATTATTAGACATGTATTATTGTCGCTCAGTTTGTTTCGTAGTCAAACTATATTTTATTACTTTTTTTCAATATCTAAAATGTGACCTGTCCATTGTTCAGTTTAGACAAGACAATTAATCATTTCAAGGAATTTTAAAAAAGCACTGACTGAATAGCAAACACAACAGACTGTGATCATGCAACATGGATGTGTCAGCTAATCATGCTCTGTACTGTTCGCATGGGTATATTCTATAGCAGGCTAAGGTTTAAAAATCAAATTCTATTAGTCAATCAAATCGAGTCTGCAAATTTCAATATCTTAATTTTTGTTTCAATTTCAGTTTCGTACGGTACGCCGTTGGTTCTAGCCTGGTACATGCCCATGTCTGAAATATTGTACGCAGGGGCACCTAAGGTCGTTTGCTATATGACAAAAAACATATTCCTTTTACTACTTGTTAGATTGCATTACAATATATATAAGAAACACAATGATACTGTGTCACTTTAGTTGATATCAAAACTATGTTATATGAGTACATTGAATAGCCTGTTATATATCTTCCAATACATGCTTGCAATGGATTGTATCTCTGTTAATAAAAACTATTGCCAAGCAACGCAAAGTGGATTTCAAAATAAATACATTTGATACAACAGCTTTTGAGACATCATATTAAACTTTATACTTCCACACTTGTATTCATGCCCGAAAGGGATCACAAGTTAATAACATTTCAAATTATTTTTACTTTACTGAAACCATTTAAAGGCATATTATGCCTCAGAATTCCATATTAATTAAATTCTTTAGAAATGACAAACATTTGTAATACTAGTAATAATGTTTCAATAATGGATTGAGAGCAAGTTAACTGTTTAACAGTTGAAAAAAAGAAGTGCTAAATGCGGTGATGTGTCGTAAAGGTAGCAAAAAGTAAACATAGTGGTCGTTTGACTTCCATACAAAATACTAAATCACTGTAATTATACGAATTTCCAACAAAGCAAAGATGAAAGATAGTTCATATATATGGCAAATAAGTATGTTTTAGAAAGAGAAATAAGATACCAAAATTTAAAGCTTTTATGAAATAAAATGTGATAGCATAGTGGACTTTTAAGAAAGTGGCATGTAGATGGCACTACAGTAAACTTCACTTATAGTGAACACGGTTATAGCGAATTTCTGGTTATAAGGTACACTTAGTTTTGACCCAAATTTTGTCCTTCTTTATTTGATATAAAACTGTTTTCTATAACGAACACTGATTTGAGGAATTACTGGTTATATGGAACTCATAGGTAAGTCACAGTTGACGAAAGGGCACTTAAAATAACATGTTACCAAAAAAAATAAATCTTTTTTCAATACAAACTCGTATACACATAGTTTCCATCCATAGGCTTTTATGAAATATATATCATTGATATTGCAAATCTTAATCGCCCATTTACAAATGAATAGCTTAAAAAGAAACAACAATGTATTGTAATGTTAACATGTAAGTCGTGTTCAAACATTTATATATTGTTGCTGGTGGTGGTTTTAAACGATTTTGTTCTCTATAAAAAAAAAACACCTCTGATATAAGGAACTTATTTTCTATATGCTTGCAAAGAATTTCAGCTAAAAGTTTTAATGTTATTTATTCAAGATCTTGCAGTAAAACGGACGTTCTTTAAAACTGATGATGTTGATATAGATATATTAAATATGTCATTTGTTTTTAATTTAATCTGGTTGTTAATTATTTTTGGAGCTCGAATAGACGTTTATTCAACCATTTCGCTTTTTTGATACATAAACCCGCGAGGAAATGCTCTTGCCAACCTTTATGACAATGAGTGTAATGAAATAATATTCTGATTGGGGATTGTGTTATCCCAACAATTATCGTCTCCTGGCGTATTCGTAATGTATTTAATGGAATTCTAAACGGTTTGATATTGGTCATAACGGTCATTTACTATTACACTCTGAGGAATTAGATAAAGCCGACGAATACAATTAAAAGCTATCATATTAGATGGCTGTTGTTGTAACAAGTTGAAAACATTGATAACAATGCATTTACTTACTTACAAAACAGTTATATGAGTTCAAAGATCTACGTGTGAGAGCAACGTCGTTCAAGAAACGTAGTGTCGCCGACACAGGACCATCACTGAAAAGACACTTACAATGTAGTAAGTCACCGAACAGAAACACAGGAAAAATACGGGAGAAGAAAAGAAAAGACAATCAGGGAAAGCAAATTTATCAATAAATGTAATAAAGACTATGTATTTTAGGCAGTCGTTTTTGTAGTAATATCTTAACGATACACATGTTTGCTCGGAATCAAAACATTTCATATCTTAAATTTTATTATAACGCATTAAAGAATGTGTGGCTTTTTATCACAGCTTCTATACTATGTAAGGGCACTGTTTTGTATAAAATTGTTGCTCTGAAGAGACCTTAGAAATATTCGTAAACACGTGTTCCTGAAAGATTAAGTGGCCGAAAACGAACACATTTATGCCTATCCTTCTTTTAATACTCACTTTTTAACGAAAATCAATATCACCCCCTCTTTTCGTGTTTAATAAATTGCTACTATTCATCAAAAAGAATAGACATTAATTTGTTGCATTTTATTTCTCTGGTCTTAAGTAGCTCAATCAATAAGACAACATTTGAGCCGTGTCATGACAAAACCAACATAGTGGGTTTGTGACCAGCATGGATCCAGACCAGCCTGCGCGGATGCGCAGGCTGGTCTGGATCCATGCTGGTCGCAAACCCATTATGTTGGTCTTGTCGAGACACGGCTCATTTTGTATTGATGTGAAATTGTTAACATTTGATTTAGGTTGATATTGTGTCTTGTCGTGTTATGTCAGATATTTTAAAGATTACAAACACTTATAGAGGAAATCGTTAAATATGGATGATATCACTTTTTTACAATTTCCTTAATACCTATATTGAATTCCTTTTGCGTCATGTGCGTTGGTCGTACCCGACTGTGTCGCCATTCATTTGGAGTAAAATGTTGAAATCAATGAAATTTATTGAACTCGTGAAATTCTTTCTGAATAAATCTTATTTGAATAAGAAAACGAATAAACTATGTTTGGGAGCTTCGTTCCCTATAACAAATAAAGTACAAGTCAAGTCAAGTTGGTCTTTCCTTAAAAAAAGGGGGAAAAATCTGCCATTTTATTATTTTTAATGACACTATATATTCATATTGTGACTACCTATAGTGTGTAGAGTTTAAAAAATAACATATCAACTTTGTGTGAAATCAAATCATGTTTATTTTATATTTCCAAAGAGAATGTGCAGCAGTTATCAATATTTTCTAAAATCAAATTTGAGTTTAGTATATTCTTCAAACTGATTCTAAAGATATATCGTTCCCTAACGTATCCTAGATCTTGGACAACTGATTCTTTATTTACATTTTCGAGAGTTCTGTACGTTCAGCATCACATTCGTCTTTAAATATAATTATCTGGCTATATTCATATTCTGTTAATAGTATGTTCTATCAAATAAAATTATAATATGCGTTAATTTAGCAATAACATAAACTCTATGTGAAATAAGATAATTTTCAATCATTTAACAAATAACAAAATTATGACTGACAATTAATGTATGATATATATTTCACCTGGGATTGCATGCTTAAAGTGGTTTTTTTTTTAAATAAATTTATGGCAGATTGAGAATAACTTAATTAATTGAAAAAGAATGTAAATCCCATTTGGATATAGCTTTTTTTATGAGAGTTTTGTAACGGATAATTTCACCTTTGCTGACTTTTAATTAAGATAACATAAGAATATTTTATTTCAGTCTCTTTCACATTACACATGTATGTGCCAATACATAAGACATCTCTAGTCAACAATTTATACGCCAGTGACCAATCAATTTATGATTTGTAAGAGACTATATATAGATATTGATATAATGTATATTTCTCAATTTTAATATACACATTCAACATCTATCATTAACACATATCTTTTGACGCACCATTAATGAATTAACCTCATCCTCGATGTTTCTTACAAGCTCGGCTAATTTGCTCTAGACAAAATTTTATTCCTTCTGTCTGGTGAACCACTTTCATCTACACATATATTCATGGCCATTTATATGACTGTTTTATATTTTTACTTATATTTAACCAATGTCTGTCTTGTTTGCTTGATCTATAATTAGTACTTATCTGTCAAGCTATACTGTTTGTTAGACTCTCACGTATAAATGTAAAAAGAAAGAACAACAATTTGTAATACCAATTATTTTGCTGTTGTCTGAATAAGATTTTAGTAAACGTTGTCCAATAAATGCTGAATTTTGCAACAATCTGTCTGTCGATTTCCAACTATTAGAAATACTGTGCTTTTCATATAGTACTTTCTTGTAAATTTCTGACAGAAATCCAGTCTCTTGACTTTTATTCAAATTTTTTAATAACTTATGAAATATATGAAACATTTAAGCTTGTAATCCCGAGTGAAGTTTATTTCATATTATACACTTAAACTAATCTTCTTTTATACAGATGTACTTTCTTTTTAAAAATTGTGGTATGATGAAAATGATTTATTTAGAGCAGTATACATTTTAATCCTTTAATTGTAATTAACAATTTACTTCTTTTCATAGTATACGATGTATGAATATCACGAAGCTTTTATATAGACAAAATATGGTGCCAAAGTACTAAAAATCAACCTTCTTTCCAATTCAAGAAACAAATGACTTATAACTTGAAACGTAATGGATAGATTAGCCGTTCTAATTATTTAAAACATAGGAGAAAAATACTTAGTAGTAGGGTAGTTTGTCACAAAATATCAATTATTCTGTTGATTTAGAAGATGTTGTGAACTTCATTTAGGAAAACAATGATTGACTTTTTACTCACTTTTACTTAATCTAATAAGTCAGCGAGTGCTTTTACCAAGAATTTGTGTTGGCAAAATATTTTACAACGTTCATCGCCATGTTCTGCAGTCCAATAAACAAATAGTATGTTGTTACTGGTTAAACGGCTCGTTTAGATTTAAATGCAAATAAAAAGCAATTAAATTTACAAAAATATGTAGGTAGAAGAAAATTGTCTAATTGTTCAACATAAATCCTCCTAAATCCTATCTAAAAGGCAGAATGGCTAGAAAAATTGCCGCGAATCAAATGTTTAAAATAATACGATAAGAAATGTGGTCTTATTGATTTATGTGCCCGAAACAAGAAATAGAAAATGCTACAAATTAATTTCTATTTGTATGATGAATAGTAGTAATTTGTTAAATGCTCTTCCCCACTGAAGTTAAGCAAAGTACCAGTATTTGCCAAAAAGAAGACAGATATTGCTTTTCGCTACAGATGTTATTAAAAGGAGAATGAGCATATATTTCTATTATTCTTGTTTCGCAGTTTTGGAGTAAGCGATTACTTTTATGATATTGCTGTTCATTGTCGTTTGTAGACAGAAATGTTTATAATACTTCTGTGATTTTTGTAGGTTGAACAATATAAACTATAAACAGTAAACATGCAAAGTATTTATGAAGATATGTCGGACATTGTAATTTATTACATGCTTTTCGATGGTTTATAGAAATATATCAGTGATATAAAACTGGTAATTTCACTGTTTGAAACAGTGAAATTACCTCTTTGATAATTTCACTGTTTTAAATTTAAGCCCCTTACATTGTTTCAGTGAAATACCAGCGTGCACAGTACTGGGTACCAACTTAATGACGTGACGTCGTAAATGACGTCACGTTGTATTATTTTTTTGCGCGCTTTTCATTCAGTATTAGGTTTAATGTCTTTTTAAAACGTTTGTTTGCATGAAATAAAAAGAAAATTTGTTACCATAACGTCACGACATAGACTAGACTACTATTATGTTTTGGCATTTATTATATAATTTGACCCCCTTATGCACCGACCACTGTGCGTTTCCCCACACCTTTTCCCCCGGTTCTATTCAGTGCCCTGCTAAGCGTCATTTTCATGGATTATTATATGATTGCCATATCCCTTTTCTCGTGTTCTTTAAGCTCTTTTGTCTTGTTAATCTTAGAACATATATTTTTATTTCGTGTACTGCGAGCATGTCCAATAACATAATTATGTGAAAATAACGCAAGAATAGTGCAAAATGAAGCAGAATGTGTGGGAAACTATTTCCGAAACAATCACTTAATTAGGTAAATATACCAATAGAATTGCACAATCTGCGTTACTTTGGCACAACTCCTGTGTTATTTTCATATTCTTGCGATACTGGATATATATATTAATGTAAAAAAAATATGATTATGAAGACCTACAGAATATTTATCTAATCTTAACACTAACAGACATCTAATATATCGGCTTTTAGCTGTATTTATCGCTTTATCTTATAACATCTGGTCCATAGAGGGTAATAGTAAATGACCGTTACAACCAATGTCAAACCGTTTAATATTCCAAGTAAATACATTACGAATACATCAGGAGACGATGGTTGTTGGGAAAACTGTATCTCCAATACGCTAATTACCTCGTTATTCTAATTGTATGAAGGGTCAACACGAGTTCTATTCTGGCTTTACATGTCTAATAAGCAAAATGATTAAATAAACTTTTAAACGAGCTCTGGAATAAGAATTTACAGCCAATCAGAAATAAAAAGGAAGAACGCTCGTATCGGAGGCTACGTTCCGTGGTCGACTTTATATTCATTTTCATGATTTAGTGGAATCATTCTATGTCATGAATGAATAATTTCTAACTCGGTAATTGGTATGATTTCTAATAAACAGAGCAAATGTCAATTATATTTGAAACATTCATGTAGTACAGTCATGTTTATCTTTCTGAAATAGCGAAATATCCATTTTATATATTTATCAAATAAATCAAACAAAAACCTTACGGAACACATGTCACGAAGAATTGAAAATTTGATACAGTCTGTTCAATGACAGCAGTGTTAAATACCGGTACAAAGAACGGAGAAGTCCTCTCTAGCACCGACTACAATTGAGACTAACCAAACACCCTATGCACGCCTTAAACGACTAAATTGAGAATGTTGTTGGTCCGGTTTTATTGAATCTGTCCGTGTGCGAAAGCTGTTAATTCCACGTCCACTAGCACCGTGTAAAAGGTCTCCTTGAATATTATTTTTATGTTATGACTATAGCAAAATATTAGGACACTACATCGAATACGCTTGTTATTGGCGGAAAATACAAAATGGTGAAATATTGAACTTAGAAACGTGTACAAATGTATTCAGACTAAAGAAAACTAACAACAAATTACAATATAAGATTAAGTACAATTTAGATAGTCACATACGCTTTTCGAAAATAAATAAAGATCGTCGTTATATTTATTGCCAACTGAAGTTATTCGCAAAACGTACTTTTAATTTACCCTTCTATAAATAAACTGTTCTCGTTAGCTTTGGTCGTTTTGTTTAAGATGTGTTATATTTGACGCCCAAAAGGGCATGATTTACAGTCATACTAATAAAATGGCGACTGAACAAAAATGATAATAAAAAAAATGATTATTAAACATAACATACAGAAAAACGGAATCCCTAAAGAACGCTCAAAACGATAAAATTGAAAGTGTTGAAGGCTAGGTTTGATTGAAACTGTTCATAGACGGTACTGGAAAGAACAAGTTAAAGTCCCCGCCCTCTAGCACCGGCTTAAGCAGAATTAATAAATACTGCGTAAGATATAAAAAGGATGCTTGACTCTTATTGCCGAAGTTTATTTATAAACATTTATTTGGGTCACAATATTGACTATTCGGCAAAATGCTAAATAGAGAAAATAAGAATCCTTTTAGAGCAGAATAGAACATCTCTGATTGAATGTACAGTTATTTTGCACTATACCATTGACACTTAGACGGGCATAATGTCACTTTAAGTCAGTTAGTTTAAGCTGCCTTATTTGTTTAAGCTGGATCATTATAGGTTGCTCACAATGCCACGTTCTGGTTCTAACAATTACTAGTAAGAAAAACATGGTCGAAGTCCCAGTAGGTGGCGAGCCAACCATCCTCGAGTTGACAGACAGACTCATTTAAACAATTGGCCATACTCTAAATCACTTCGCAGCATGTTTGCTAGGCTAGTCTGTAATTCATAACATCTCTTTCAAACTGCGTTCCTCGGTTTTCAGTGTGACATCATCCACATTCACGTGCAGTTAAAAACTAACAAATAATGCCAATAACCTCTTATTGTTCTGAACAATATTTTTTATAGAGATTCTCCCTCGTTAATACCGTCTGATTGCTCTCTTGAATATTCCTATATTACAATAAATCTCGGATTTCTCAGCGGGATCACGAACGTTTTTCTCTTGTGTCAATAAATTATCTAGGGACTTGTTAATAATGACATGCGTAATTTCAGCAATTACACTTAATATCCTATCTTAAATCATGCTTTTATCGTATTTCAAACGAAAGAAATAAGAGCGTTTCTGCAGTTTTCGGAAGTTTTCGTTTGTTTCCATGCGTTTTAGAAATTGCAATACCGCCACTTGTTTCCGTACATATAGGATTTTTATTAAAGTATTATAAACGTGAAACAAGACGTTTCTAGAGATGACTTCTACAGTATACTTTCATTATTTGAAAAGAAGAAGAAAAATATTTAAAAAATCCAATCATGTTATCTATTGCTCAAGTTTTCTAAATTCAGACACATTTTGACAGCTTTTAAATCACTCAATTGATTTTACTTCAGTACAACAATTTAAGATGGGGTTTACGTTTGTAATGAAAAACAAAAGTGTAACGTACGGATACGTCGGGGTTTTTATGTAGAACAGATGACTTGCCTTTTTTTCATAAATAACTTAGATGTGCACATGCATTTTTTTCTATATTTAAAACGATAAAATTGTGTTAGTTCCATAATCTTATCCGATTCTCGGGAAAATTATACGTCCCCAAGGCCCCACCCCCACCTAGTACCTGCTGTAGCAGAATTCAACAATTAAACACGGAAATGGTGACATTGTTAATTAAGAAATATCAGCAAATGTTTTCATACGTCGGTTACCTAAAACTATGAGTGGAAAATACTGATTAAAAAAACTTGTAAAGCAACCTTGGAAAAATATGTTCAATTTCCAATTTACTTTTTATTTAGGAAGAAATCTACAACTTATAATATTGTATAAATTTACTCTGAGGGATGATTTCCTCGTTATTGCTTTGCATTTAAAGTAAATACATGTACCTGCTTATTTCATTTATTTCCAAGTAAGGTTTTTAAAGTGTTAATTTAGAGAACAATTTAAATGGAAAAAAATCTGGAAATGAAACGAAAATGATTTACATCATAATAGTATTTAAAAGAAATGCAGAAGATACTTTAATTCAAATTAGCTTTCAAATTAAAGGAACATGCTTAACTTAAATTACCAAAAATAGGTAAGAATAGGAAAAAATGGTAGCTCCTGCGTTAGTCACGCAGAAGATATATAGTATAGTAAAGTCAGACATTGCATGTAAATAAATAATAGCATTGTGAATATTTTTACTTTTCTTCAAACCTTAGTACAATGTTCGCAAGTTTGGTTATCTTGAAATAATTTGGTCCATGTGAAGGCATGCAGCTTAAAATAAATTATGAATCACAGACGTGGCTGAGTACGTTTTATTTGGTATTTCCTCTTTTATTAGAATGACATGCTATTCTATTTTAATAGGAACCTATATTGGTGTCTTTACGGAACAAATAATTGCTTTCGAAATATCTTGTTTATTGAAAATGGAGAAGGTTAAATTGAAGTAAACATATTGTTATAATCTAAATTTATCTTGTATTTTTTTGTCTGTTTTGCAAGTCTTAAACAGTTAATGCACATATACTTTAATGTATAATTTATCTATAAATATTAACCTCTCTTTCTTACTGAAGTTTTATTCTTATTCATTTAATTGTGTACTTGATTATTTTTATTTCAACTATTGTCACATTTCATATTAAATGTGTCAAACTTAAATTATAACTAAGATTAAATCTACAGATTAAAATGCAAAATTAATATATCCTGCTTAAAGGTAAATATGAAGGGATGTTAATGGCTCTAGGTGACAATACTTTTTATATGATCAAGGATTTTATGCCCTTAGGTAATAATTATGAGATCTGCCATCACATATCTTTTGAATATGTGATTGTTTTATTTCCTTTCCCTTTTTAAATGTGTCAATATCTTCCTTTATGATTAAATCTGCTTCACTTTCTTGTTTGTATATATACTGGTCAGAAATTCTGTGAAGTCATATTCCATCTTGACTGTCACAGAATAAAGAATTAATGTTTTTCAAAATTTAAATCTTGGATTTTTATTTATCAGGTATGTTGAGTTATTTATTTTTCTATATATCTGCTATTCTTCATTCAATGTTTCACTGTAAGAAATATGTTTTATTTTATCTTAAGCTGTTTCTCTCAAATATGTTTTAATATATATATTTTGTAGATTTTTCAATACTTTGCATATTAAATAATCATTGTATTTTATAACCTAAATAACTGAGATCTTGGAATATTTCTTATTGTAGAAGTAAAGTAAAATGTCATAAGATAATGTATAAAGTTTAGTTTTGCTTTATAAGAAATGTTAAATCTAAGTTCTTTACTTAATATAAAGTAATTTGTAAATAAAATACTATTATTTTAGTTATTAATAAATTGTTCCATAAGTAATATTTTTCATATAATTTATATTGATATAGTTGATTTTATTCAATCATCAGTTTCATTTCAAAGCTATTTAAAAGTTCATTTTTATAAGTATCGGTTGATTAAGGATTTTTGTCATCGACCAAGATCTCGGTATCTTCTCACATGCAAAGCGAGTTATTGTTAAATTCCCCATATCATGTATTTGTTAATTTAAATATTACAATTACTGAATAATTATTATAATTATTTATTATGTATTGTAATATATGATATATTCCATCTTGACTGTCACAGAATAAAGAATTAATGTTTTTCAAAATTTAAATCTTGGATTTTTATTTATCAGTCCTCTAGCATATCTCCAAAGCGGGGCGTGCATCAAACCGGTATAACAAGTGGTGGAGAATCCGGGTAACAGTGGTGGTCGATGTCAGATCCAGTCAACCGATACTACGTTCGAAGTGGAGAATCATCTTCATCTCCAGTTACTCCAACCAAACTTCTAATGCGTAACCAATAAAAGATTTCCCTGTCAGCAGTCACAGGTCGACCGGTAGCCACTACTTCATTAATTGCAAGATTCAAGACAAGGGTCAAGTGATCTCATAAACTTTCACCTTAAAGTATTTAAAAGCATTGAAGGCATAAATTCTTAGCTTAAAAAGTTCAAGCTGTTTCCTCTGTTTAAAACATTGACACTGTAAAAATGTATGAACAACTGCGCCTAGTCGATGGAGCCGGACTCTGGTATAGTACCGTGTCTAAGAAAATGCAAACAATTAAAGACTATGTCGCCTTCAAAGCGGCATACGATGACAACTCTAAATGGAGCGCTTAATTAATAAAGATGCAGAACATAGCGAGTAAATGATATTCATACAAAAAGAAAAAAAATATAGGAAAAGATAAAAAAAAAAAATAATACAAAAACAAACAAACAAAAACTGCAAGTAATAATGTACATAAATAGTATTCAATATATTTTTAATTCTCTTATTCAGTCTTGGTAACGTACCACAGTACATGTTCCGGATTTCTTTTAACATTGTCATGTAAACAGTGTCGTTTCATGTAGCAAAGCCAAACCTTACAAACTAAATTTGTTGTCTCATAGTGCTATAAGATGGTTGGCCACCATCTAAACCGGCTGAGCTACATCTATATTGTTTGTATCTGTCTGTGTCTGTGTATTTGTTTTTCTTATATATATTAGATCACAATTTCATTTTTATAAAGATATTGATCCCTCTTATTTTGTGTCACATGAATCATGTTGAATGAGTCAATCTCTTAATGAAGGTTTCTACTGCCATGACATAAGAATATGCGACAAAGTCTGGAAATTAGAAAAAAACATTGTTTTGTTTTGCTTTGTTTGTTCACAGAACAAACAAAAACAAGTCCTCTCTTTACTTAGGCAAGTGGACCCTTCTGCCCAGACTATGCATTGCATCAATTTAGAACTACAATATCTAGTTCTTACTCTTGCAATAGGACGACAAATGAGTTATCTCTGTACTAGTTGATAGTTCATTGTTATAATGTAAATTTGTCTTGTATATATTCATGTATATTACTGTATAATTTTAAATGCTTACAGCTCTGTATATATTTCTTTTCCAGTTTCTTTAATTCATTTAATTGTACAGGTATTTCTATTTCAACTTTGGGGACCAAAGTTAAGGGGGACTGGGCAATTGTTATAATCTAAATTTATCTTGTATTTTTTTTGTCTGTTTTGTAAGTCTTAAACAGTTAATGCACATATACTTTAATGTATAATTTATCTATAAATATTAACCTCTCTTTCTTACTGAAGTTTTATTCTTATTCATTTAATTGTGTACTTGATTATTTTTATTTCAACTATTGTCACATTTCATATTAAATGTGTCAAACTTAAATTATAACTAAGATTAAATCTACAGATTAAAATGCAAAATTAATATATCCTGCTTAAAGGTAAATATGAAGGGATGTTAATGGCTTGGATCTTGGATTTTTATTTATCAGTCCTCTAGCATATCTCCAAAGCGGGGCGTGCATCCCAAACCGGTATAACAATATCAAGTTTTAATTGGTTTGTATATTTTACATTAGTAATACTTGTAATATGATCTTAGATTTCTAAGAAAACTACGTTCATCAATTACAATGGAGTAAGAAGTTGGATCAATGACAAAGTAAAACGATATATAAATGCATTCTTCATTAAAGATTACGAACTATTTAATCGGTAAATTTCATTTCATTTCATTTCATCCAATGCCGCTCTCTGCCTTCCCTCGACAATTCTGTAATACTATTTTTAAGTACACATACGTCATGTGAGAGGGTGTATTTCCGCTTTGACGTCACTAATTGAAAAGGAAAAGATATTGTTTGAGTGAGTAATGTTTTTACTTTACATCGTTAGCTTTATATGGATTTGCATACACTATCTCATGTTAATATCCCCCTACCTTAATTACAAAAGCAAAAATATATGCAAATTTTCTTACAAATTCCTGAATAACATATTTCCATAAAAATATCCCATCTTAATCACATCTGCTTGCACTTATCAACATTTTTATTTGGCATTAAAGCTCAGGTTTTCTTTGGGATAATATTTCATAAGATCATCCAGAGACTTGAAAATCATGACATTGTTAATTCCAGCAATTAAGGGTAATTCCTGACGAAGTGTCAAGTTACCATCTCAATTATTAATGATTTCGTTTTCATTTTTTCTGTTCAACATTCTGTCAAATGTTGTACCCTTTATATCTTTCTTTATATCGGTATGATTGTTATATTAAAAATTATAATTAATTATCTGTGTGTGCGTTCTTGCGTTTGTGTGTGTTTGTGGAGGGGTGTATACTTTCAATCTTAGAGAACCGATTGGGTTTTTATACTCTCCGTAATACATTGGTTTATCACATGCTCGAGCCGCTTTTGCAACATTGCATGGTCATGCATATATTTTAACGTAATGTCACTTGCGTCAAACAAACATTGGGTTAAGATGCGCTAAATGTTTGCGTTACACTATAGGCGCGTCAATGAAAGAAATGTTACATTTTTCACTTTTAACAGTCTTTATTTTGGGTTGTGATGAATAGAACATTATAATCGTGTAGGTTCATTGCTGAATTTAATGAACTCGCTGAGTTAAATGATATTATGCTCGCCAGATATACACTTGCGACCAGTGAAGCAGACGATGAGCAGCCCTTATATCCCTGTCGTCTGATCATCGTCTGCTCTGTCTGTTCGCTCTTCAGTCAGTACTTATTAGGAAACTTTAGTTTAAAATAACAAATGATAAATGGTTATTGACTTGGTGCCGTAAGTTGGTGGTATCATCACATTACTGCAATGTCTTCCTCTTCTCCCAATTAAAGCTTTATATGTCCAATCTTTGAGGATTGCCCTATTGTCTTATTGTGGTACAATTAACCAGCATCGTAAACCGTTTCTGTAATTTTGAAAATTCCTATAATCATCTTATAAACACGATTTGAAAATGTTGCGCAGGATCGGTTGGATTGAAACTGTTCCGGTTTATATGTTTTCATTGAATAATTATATAAGTGAACAACAGACTTCTTAAAAGAATAAAGATGCTCTTACGTTGTATTTACTTGCAATTTTAAATTTACATTATTTGATGTAAATGGCCCATCAAATATCTCCAAATTTATATCATTCCTGAGAGCCATTTTATCACTTAATATTTCCTGTAGGAGACAGTTGTGGAGTAATCTGTAGTTTTTTTATATTGATTTTCATCATTGGAGACAAGATTATCGCTACAAGATCAAATTACATGTCCACATTAAAACATATTAATAATTCTTGTTAACAAAAACCAAGCTCAGAATTAGTGTTAAACCTCTTGTAGAAATGAGTTTTATAAAAACATTGTGACCTTTTCAATAATTAACTTCGTTTTTGTTCTACTCCTTTGTCAGTGTGAAGGGAACAGTGACTGTTTGTTGTTATTATTGTTTATTTCTGGTAATCCGTTTTAGGTGCACAGATAGAATGAATGGTTGTTTTGCTGTTTTTTTGTTTAAACAAAGATTGGATACTGTTTCTATTTGTTTGGGTTTTTTTTGTTGATTTTATTTATTTTTTTATCTATTTTATGTTTTTTTATTTATTTATTTATTTATTTTATGTCTCAAATCATGACTGCCTGATGAAGTGGATATTAATATATTAGTTAGAATTAATATTAATTAGCTAATTAAGACAAGCTGCTTTTATGCATTTTTCTCTAGACGGGCGCACGCTCTCCTTGTTGTACATTCAATGCTAAAACAGATATCTATACACAGGAAAATATAAATGAATTGAAAAAAAGAAATGAAATATTAAAGAAATGTTGGAACCTTCTTTGTTTCTTTTTTAAAAGAAACATTGTATACTATGCTCAAATTTCTAATTTGGAAATATTTATAATTGCTATAAATATAAAATAAACATGTTTTGAATTCCCTCAAAGTACATGTAGATATGATGTGTTTAAAATTCTACACAATATAGGTGGTTACAATATGAATATATAGTGTAATAAAAAAACTAGAAAGACCTTCTTGATGAATGCATTTTTCAGTTGTATAATATGGTATTTTAGTTTGTTGTTTATTTTCTGTAGAAAGAACATGTTTTTATAAAATGCATTCTTAAAGGTCACATTATGCCTAAGAAACGATTTTTTATATATTATTTAGAAGAAACAAATATGAAATTGACAATGTTTAAATAAGGGTTTTAGATCATGTAAGATGTTTGATATCTGAAAAAGTAGCGCTAAATGTAACATAATTTGTGATATAAGTAGTAAAATGTAAAAACATAAAGTTCCAAGAAAATGCTGTGTTTATACATTTTTTGATAAAGAAAATCGAAACATCGATAAAGAGCTGCAAATAAGAAAAAATGTTTCAGGTTCGGTTCGATTGAGGCCTGTGCATGCGGTATTGTTTAATGCGATCTACCGTCAACGTAGCACCGGGAAAGCCGTCCGGTTAGCTCGTTAGGTTGAACGTTGGTCTTGAAGTAACATGTTAGAGACTATATATGTATATTTATTAATATAAAACACGTGTACATTGTAATATCTAAAACTATGTACTAGCATTACTTAACACATGTCTAAAATATTAAGATTGACGAGAATTTGTTAAAATTATCTTGTTCATGTACAATTTAAATTTCACAGTTTTGAATATACACACTCAACGTCTATCTTACACACATATTTTTGACTCACCAAGGAATGTACTTCATCCTCGAAATTTCTTACAAGCTCGGTTATTTGCTCTAGACAAAAATTGTTTCTTCTGTCTGGTCTAGACATATATTCATGGCCATTTATATGACTGTTTTATATTTCCATTTATATTAAACAATGTCTGTCATGTTAGTTTGATCTATAATAAGTACTCGTCTGCCAAGCTCTACTGTTTGTTTGACTCTCACCTATAAGTGTAACAAAAAGAACAACACTTTGTAATACCAATTATTTTGCTGTTGTCTGAATAAACGTTGTCCAATAAATGCTGAATTTTGCAACAATCTGTCTGTCGATTTCCAACTATTTTGACTTTTATTCTATCAGTTTTATAACTCAAAAAATATATGAAACATTTAAGTTTGTAATCCCGAGTAAAGTATATTACATTTTATACATATAAAAACTAATCTTCTATAAATTTGAAATTCTAATTATTAAAAACATAGGATAAATACTTAGTTGTAGGGTAGTTTGTCACAAAATATCAATTATTCTGTTAAAGATGTTGTAAAACTTCATTTGGAAAACAATTATTAACTTTTTACTCACTTTGACTTAATCCAATAATTCAGCGAGTGTTTTTACCAATAATTTGTGTCTGCAAAACATTTAACAATGTCAATCGCCATGTTCTGCAGTCCAATAAACAAAAATAATGTGTCACCCGTCACATGACAGAATTTAATGATAAAAAAATGCAAATAAATTGACAAATATATATACATGTAGGTAGAAGTCCTCCTGAAAGGCACAATGGCTACAAATATAGCCGCGAATCAAATGTCTAAAATCTTACAATAGGAAATGTGGTCTTATTGATTAAGGTGCCCAAAACAAGAATTAGAAAATGCTATAAATTAATTTCTGTTTGTATGATGAATGGTAGTCATTTGGTAAATGCTCTTCCCCACTGAAGTTAAGCAAAGTACCAGTTTTTGCAAAAAAGAAGACATATATTGCTTTTCGCTACAAATGTTATTAAAAGGAGAATGAGCATATATTTTTATCATTTTGGCCTCGCAGTTTTGGAGTTAGCGATTACTTTTATCATGTTTATGATATTGCTTTTCATTGTCGTTTGAGGACAGACATGTTTATAATACTTCTGTGATTTTTGTAGGTTGAACAATGTAAACTATAAACAGTTAACATGCAAACTATTTATTGTAATATAATTCTTATTGATACTAATCAAATGTTATCATTGTGAACAAACTAACCCCGAGCCTTACGTGGCATGTTACTATAACTTCAAGACATAGACTAGAATACAATGATTTTATGGCATTAATTATATATAATTTGCACCCCCCCCCCTTTGCATCTCCCTCTGTGCCTTTCTCGTTTTACGCCTCTTTCCTACGGTTCTATTCAGTGCCCTGCTAAGCGTCATTTTCCAGGATTATTATATGATTGCCATATCCCTTTTCCCGTGTACTTTAATCTATTTTGTCTTGCTAATCTTAGAACATATATTTTTATCTCGTGTACTGCGAGCATGTCCAATAGCTTAGTTATGTGTAAATAATGAAGGAATATTGCAAAATGAAGCAGAATCTGTGACAAAAAAAAACTATTACCGAAACAACCACATAGGTAAATGTATAAATAGAATGGCATAACCTTAGTTACTACACCAATAGAATTGCACAACCTGTGTAACTTCTGCACAATTCCTGTGTTATTTTCATATTCTTTCGATACTGGATATATATAAATGTAAAATCATTATGACTATGATGACCTACCGATTTTTTATCTAATCTTAACACTAACAGACATCTAATATATCGGCTTTTAACTGTACTTATCGCTTTATCGTGTAACATCTGGTCCATAGAGGGTAATAGTAAATGACCGTTACAACCAATGTCAAACCGTTTAATGTTCCAAGTAAATACATTACGAATACGCCAGGAGACGATGATTGTTGAGATAACTCTATCTCCAATACGCTAATTACCTCGTTATTCTAATTGTATGTAGGGTCAACACAGAAGTTTTCATTCTGGCTTTACATGACTTGTAAGCAAAATGATTAGATTAACTATAAATCGAGCTTTGAAATAAAAAAATAAAGCAAAACAAAAATAAGAAGGAAGAACGCTCGTATCGGAGGCTACGTTTCGTGGTCGGCTTAATATTCATTTTCATGATTAAGTGGAATCATTCTTAGTCATAAATGATTAATTTTTAACTCAGTAATTGCTATGACTTCTTATAAAGAGAACATTGCGCACAAGTCTTCCATTTTGTAGGACGCTAGTTTTCATAAATTAGTACATCTTTCTCGAAATAAATTTCTTGAAATATCTATTTCATATTTTTATTAAATAAATTAAAAAAATTTAAGGAACGCAAGTCACGGGGAAATTGAAAATGCCTGGATTCAATTTTGAGACTGTTTAAGGACGGCAGTGTTTAATACCGATATAAAGAAGGGACAAGGCCTCCCTAGCACCGACTTAAAAGGAGGAAAACTCAACCCCCTAAGAACGCCCAAAACGACTAAATTGAGAAAGTTGCAGGCTTGGTTTTATTGCGTCTGTCCATGTGCGAAAATGGTCATTTCTACGACCTCTACTATCGCCTTAAATTGCTCCTACATTGACATTTTAATGTTTTTGTTATTATAATAACAAATTAACTAAATGGAATACGCTTGTTATTGGCGATGAATACCGAATGTTGAAATATTGAATTTAGAAACGTGCACAAATAAGTCCATAATAAAGCAAACTAACTACAAATTATAATATCGAGTACAATTAATTATTAACAAATATACGAGTATATAATGGTTGTAGTTATATTTACTGCCAATTGAAGTTACTGGCAAAACTTACTTTGAGTGTACTATTTATAAATAATGAGTCATGTTTAAGACATTTAAGTTCATGATTTACAATCATACTAATAAAATGGCGACTGAACAATTGATAACGAAAAATGTTGACCATTTAATATAATATAAAGAAAAACGGAATCCTTAAAAACGCCCAAAACTACAAAATTAAAAATGTTGCAGGCTCGGTTCGATTGAGCCTGTTCATGGACGGTAGAATTTATAAATACTGCCTAATATTTAAAAATGCTGATCGACAATATTTTTATATAAAATAAATATAACGATAATTTCTGACGTTTATTTTATATTTTATATAAATAGTTATGTGGGTCACAGAGATTATTGACTATTCGAGGGGAGGGGGGTGTAAAATTAAAAAAAGACAAAATGTCAAATAGAAAAAATAAGAATCCTTAAAGAAAGAATTATGTTGTGCTGAACGAACTTCAATAATCGGATATATAACATCGCTGATTGAATGTACAGTTATTTGCACTTTACCATTGACTCTTAGATGGGCATTATGTCACTTTAAGTCAATTTGTTTAAACTGCCTTATTTGTTTCAGCTGCATTATGATAAAAGCTTACAATTTCGCGTTTCTATGTTCTGGTTCGAAGAGAAACATGGTCGTGGTCCCAGTAGGTGTCGAGCCAACCATCCTCGAGTTGACAGGCTCATATAAACCATTGGACATACTCTAAATCACTCTGCAGCATATTTGTAAGCCATAACATCTCTATCAAACTGTGTCCCTCGTTTTTCAGTGTGACATCATCCACATTCACATGCAGGTAAAAACTAACAAATAATGCCAATAACCTTACAATGTTCTGAACAATATTTTTATAGAGATTGTCCCTCGTTAATCCCGTCTGATTGCTCTTTTCAATATTCCTATATTACAATAAATCTCGGTTTTTTCAGCGGGATCACGAACGTTTTTCTCTTGTGTCAATAAATTATCTAGGGACTTGTTAATAATGACATGCGTAATTCCAGCAATTACACTTAATATCCTATCTTAAATCATATTTCAAACGAAAGAAATAAGAGCGTTTCTGCAGTTTTCGAAAGTGTTTGTTTTCAGACGTTTTAGAAATTGCATACCGCCACTTGTTTCCATACATAAGATTTTTATTAAAGTATTATAAACGTGAAACAAGACATTTCTAGAGATGACTTCTACAGTATACTTTCATTATTTGAAAAGAAGAAGAAAAATATTTTAAAAAATCCAATCATGTTATCTATTGCTCAAGTTTTCTAAATTCAGACAAATTTTGACAGGTTTTAACTCACTCAATTGATTTTACCTCAGTACAACAATTTAAGATGGGGTTAAAGTTAGTTATGAGAAACAAAAGTGTAACGTACGGATACTTCGGGTTTTTATGAAGAACAGATGACTTGCCACTTTTATATGAATAATTGTAGTTTGTTTGCTATTTAAGGGGTTTAAAGCTAATATCTTATGAAATATGTTTTATAAAATTTAAAAACGGCAAAATTGTGTTATGTTCATAATCTTATTCGATTCTCGGAAAACTGTAACTGTCATATACGTTCCCACGGCCCCTCCCCCACCTAGTACCTGCTGTAGCAGAATTGAACATTTAAGCATGAAAATGGTGACGTTTTTAATTTAGAGATATCAGCAAATATATTCATTCGTCGGTTACCTAAAACTAACAGTGGAAAATATTGATTAAACAAAACTGTTAAGCAACCTTTGGAAAAAAACGTTCAATTTCCAATTTACTTTTTTTTTTATTTAGGACGAAATCTACAACTTATAATATTGTATAAATTTACTCTCAGGAATGATTTCCTCGTTTGTTTTGCATTTAATGTACATACATGTAGCTAATTCTTTCACTTTTTTCCAAAGTAAGGTTAGTCAGTGTTATTGTATAGAAAAGAGTTTAAGTGTAAACAAAATCTGGAAAAGAAACGAAAAAGATATACAAAATGATAGTACGTTACAAAAACGCACCAGATACTTTAAATTCGCTTTCAAATTAAAGCAAAATTAAATTACCAAAAATAGGTAAGAATAGGAAAAAGAGTTCACTCCTGCGTTTATCACACAGGGGTTAGTTAAAGTATAGTTAAAGTCATTGCATGTAAATAAAATTATAGAATTGTGAATATTTTTACTTTAGGTTTCGCAAGGTCGGTTGACGTGATATAATTAGGTTTATTTTCAGGCATGCAGCTTTAAAATGATTATGAAACACAAACGTGGCTGAGTACGTTTTATTTGGTGTTTCCTCTTCTATTAGAATGCTATGCTATTCGATTTACATTGAAACCTGCATTGGTGTCTTTATGGAACAAATAATAGCTTTCGAAATATCTTGTTTATTGAAAATGGAGGAGATTCAAATTAAAGTAAACATATCAAGTTTTAATTGGTTTTGTTATATATTATATTAGTAATACTAGTAATATGATCTTAGATTTCTAGGAAAACTACGTTTATAAATTATAATGGAGTAAGAAGTTGGATCAACGATAAAGTAAAATGATATCTAAAATGCATTTTTCATTAAAGATTACGAACTAGTAAATCGGTAAATTTCGACTTATGTCGGATAATATCGTATTCTATCCGATGCCACTCTCCGCCTTCCCTCGACAAGTCTGTAATACTATTTTAAGTACACATACGTCACGTGAGAGGGTGTGTTTTCGCTTTGACGTCACAATTTGAAAGAAAAAAGATATTGTTTGAGTGAGTAATGTTTTTACGTTACATCGTTAGCTTTATATGGATTTGCATGCAATATCTCATGTTAATATCCCCCTACCTTAATTACAAAAGCAAAATATGGAAATTTATTTACAAATATCTTAATAACATATTTTCAGAAAAATATCCCATCTTAATCCCATCTGCTTGCACTCATCAACATTTTTATTTGGCAATAAATCTCAGGTTTTCTTTGGGATCATGAACTCTCTTCTCGTATTTGATATGATCATCCAGAGACTTGTAAATCATGACATAGTTAATTCCAGCAATTTAGAGTAATTCCGAACGAAGTGTCAAGTTACCATCACACTTTACCGGAAGTTCATACAATGATTTCTTTATCATTTTTCTGTTCAAGATTCTGTCAGTTTTATACCCTTTATATAAAAGAATAAAATGATCCGACGTCTTATTTATTTGGAATTATAAATAAACATTATTATCACGATTTAAAACAAATGATTGATTCTGTCTTCTTATTCTTCTTATAAACAGGCAACTGATAAACAAAATAAAAAGCAAAAAGCAAAGCCTTTTTAATGACATTGGAAAATAAATAGCTGCTGTTAATTTAATAAAGCATGCTATGAGAAGTCCCTTAAAAACAAAAACATTAAAGTTATTGTTTGTGATTGTTTATACAGAGCCGTCTCCCGTTCGTGCTTTGCCTTGTGCCCTGACCTGTTTTTGTTTGGTGTCCTCCTGGGCTCTTTCCCGGTACTCCTGTGTTGCTGGGTCTTTTGGGGTTGCGTCCTTCCTTGTTAATCTTGTTTGTTTATACTTTTAACATCATGGTATTGTTTAAATAAAATTCTTTTATTGCAGGAACCTTTCATTTTGTTATTCAAGAATCTTGTCCATTAGCAAAGCATTACCTGATAGCCGACCATATGTCTCGAGTCCGATACTCATACTTAATTTCAACTGACCCTTGCCTATCCGACACATCAAAAAATGTCCACGTTTGTCTTTACATTGTATCAATAACTCCACGTCGGTCGTTACTGTATATCAATAACTCCACCTCGGTCGTTACTGTGTATCAATAACTCCACGTTTGTCTTTACATTGTATCAATAACTCCACGTCGGTCGCTTTCCGTGTATCAACAACTCCACGTCGGTCGTTACTGTGTATCAATAACTCCACGTCGGTCGTTACTGTGTATCAATAACTCCACGTCGGTCGTTACTGTGTATCAATAACTTCACGTCGGTCGTTACTGTGTTTTAATAACTCCACGTTGGTCATAACTGTGTATCAATCTTTTCACCTCGGTTGTAACTGTGTATTCATAAACTTAGTCAAGTGTGAATCAATAATTAACCGATGTCTAAAATTTTTCATATTCGACAACCTCCGGAAACCGACATAACCAAGTGTACTTTAGTCCTAACCAGTGTCGATATAGACAAGTTACACTGTATATTCATCCTTTGTTCTCCCCGAAGATTGGCAATAAACATACTTACAAAGCATGTCGATGGTGAAAGGTTTTCTCTTGAGCCCCACTGTTGGCAATTAAAGTTTGGAGTTTTTGTTAGTTTTATTTATTTATCTATTTTCTATTTATTTTATTTTTTTTATTTATTTAATTTCTGTCTCAAATTATGACTGTCTGATGAAATTACAATTAATATTAATTAACTAATTAAGACAAGCTTTTATGTTTGTTTTTTTCTGGACGGGCGAACGATCTCCTTGTTTCAGAATATTGTTGTACATTATATTATGCTAAAACAGATATTTATACACAGGAAAAGATGTTCAAAATAAATAAATGAAAAAAAAAAGAAATGAAATGTTAAAGAAGTGTTTCATTTTTTTAAAGATACATTGTATACTAAGTAATTGCTATAAATATAAAATAAACATGTTTTTATTTCCCTCAAAGTAGATATGATGTGTTTAAAATTCTACAAAATAAAGGTGTTTACAAAATGAATATAAAGTTGCATAAAAACTAGAAAGACCTTCTTGGTGAATGCATTCTTCAATTGTATAATCTAGTATTTTAGTTTGTTGTTTATTTTCTGTAGAAAGAACATGTTAATTTTTACATAATGTATTCTTAAAGGCACATTATGCCTAAGAAACGAATTTTTTTATATTATTCAGAAGAGGCAAATATGAAACTGTTTAAATAAAGGTTTTAGATCATGTAAGGTGTTTGATATCTGAAAAAAGTAGCGCTAAATGTAACATAATTTGTCATATAAGTAGTTAAAAGTTAAAACATTAAGCTCCAATAAAATGCTGTGTTTATACATTTTTTGATAATGAAAATCGACACATCGATAAAGAGCTGCAAAGTAAAAAAAATGTTGCTGGTTCGGTTCGATTGAGGCCTGATCATGCGGTATTGTTTAATGCTATCTACCGTCAACGTAGCACCGGGAAAGCCGTCCGGTTAGCTCATTAGATAGAGCGTTGGTCTTGTAATTGACTATATACATTTATATATATACAATGTTTTGATATAAAACACGTGTACATTGTAATAGCTAAAACTAGCATTAGTTAACACATGTCTAAAATATTAAGATTGACGAGAATTTGTAAAAATTATCTTGTGCATATTCAATCATGTAACAAGTTACATTTCACAATTTTGGATATACACACTCACCATCTATTATACACACATAGTTTTTGACTCACCAATGAATGTACTTCATCCTCGAAATTTCTTACAAGCTCGGTTATTTGCTCTAGACAAAAATTGTTTCTTCTGTCTGCTCTGGACATATATTCATGGCCATTTATATGACTGTTATATATTTCGATTTATATAAAACAATGTCTGTCATGTTAGTTTGATCTATAATAAGTACTCGCCTGCCAAGCTTTACTGTTTGTTTCACTCTCACATATAAGTGTAACAAAAAGAACAACAATTTGTAATACCAATTATTTTGCTGTTGTCTGAATAAGGTTTTAATAAACGTTGTTCAATAAATGCTGAATTTTGCAACAATCTGTCTTTCGATTTCCAACTATTAAAAATACCGAGCTTTTCAAATAGTAGTTTTTTGTAAATTTCTGACAGATATTAAATCTAGTCTCTCTTGACTTTTATTCAATCATTTTTATAACTCAAGAAATGTATGAATCATTTAAGCTTGTAATCCCGAGTGAAATATATTACATATTATACACTGAAACTAATCTTCTATCTTATATATGTATTTTCTTTTTAAAAATAGTAGTATGATGAAAATGATTTATAATGAGCAGTATACATTTTAATCATTTAATTGTAAATAACAGTTTACTTCTTTTCATAGTATATGATGTATTAATATCACGCATCTTTTATAAAGACAGTATATGGTGCCAAAGGTACTTAAAATGTATTAACTTACTTCTCAATTAAAGAAACAAATGACTTATAACTAGGAAACTTAACAGATAGATTGGACATTCTTATTATTTAAAACATAGTATAAATACTTAGTGGTAGGGTAGTTTGTCACAAAATATCAATTATTCTGTTGAAGATGTTGTAAAGCTTCATTAGGAAAACAATGATTAACTTTTTACTCACTTTGACTTAATCCAATAAGTCAGCGAGTGTTTTTACAAATAATTTGTGTTGGCAAAACATTTTACAATGTCCGTCGCCATGTTCTGCAGTCCAGTAAACAAATAATGTGTTGTTACTGGTTAAACGGCTCTTTTACAATTAAATGACAATAAAAAGCAATTAAATTTACAAAAATATGTAGGTAGAAAAAATTGTCTAATTGTGCAACACAAATCTTCCTAAATCCTATTCAAAAGGCACAATGACCAGACAAATTGCCACAGAATCAGATGTATAAAATCTTATAATAAGAAATGTGGTCTTATTGATTAAGGTGCCCCAAAACAAGAAATAGAAAATGCTACAAATTAATTTCTATTTGTATGATGAATGGTAGCAATTTGTTAAATGCTCTTCCCCACTGAAGTAAAGCAAAGTTACAAACCAGTATTTGCCAAAAAGAAGACAGATATTGCTTTTGGCTACACATGTTATTAAAAGGAGAATGAGCATATATTTCTATCATTCTTGTTTCGCAGTTTTTGAGTAAGAGATTACTTTTATGATATTGGTGTTCATTGTCGTTTGTAGACAGACATGTTTATAATTCTTCTGTGAAATTTTTTTAGGGGTTAAAAATGTTTAAATAAAACAGTTAAAAAAAAGCAAAAAAAATAAAAAGCCAAAAAGACAAAAAGTCGGAAATTGTAAATTTATTTAATTCTCATAAAAAATAAAATTAAAAAAATTTATTGTTTTTGTTTCAAGACCAAACTTCCCCCCGCCTTAGTGAAAAAAATTTAAAATTAAAAAAACCCCGGGAAAAAGATAGAAATAATAATTTTTTTTTTGGCATTTTTTTATATAATTTTTCCCCTTATTTCACCCACCCTGTTCCCCCATTGCGTTTTTCCCCCCCCCTTTTCCCCGGGTTTTTTCAGTGCCCTGCTAAAACGTCATTTTAGAGGTTTTAAAATTAAAATGATCGGGCCCTAAACCCCCTTTTTTATGTACATTAAACTCCCTTTTTTCTTTTTAATCTTAGGACATATATTTTAATTTCGTGTACTGCGAGCATGTCCAATAGCTTAGTAATGTGAAAATAAGGCAGGAATAGTGCAAAATGAAGAAGTAGAATCTGTGAAAAATTATTTCCAAAACAATCACTTAGGTAAATACACAAATAGAATTGCGCCATCTGCGTAACTTTGGCACAACTCCTGCGTTATATTCATATTCTTGCGATACTGGATATATATCAATGTAAATATATTTGAAAGTGAAAACATTATGACTTTGATGACCTTAAGAATATTTATCTAATCTTAACAATAACATACATCTAATATATCGGCTTTTAAATGTATTTATCGCTTTATCTAATAACATCTGGTCCATAGAGGGTAATAGTAAATGACGGTTACAACCAATGTCAAACCGTTTAATATTCCAAATAAATACATTACGAATACGCCAGAAGACGAGAATTGTTGGGATAACTCTATCTCCAATACGCCAATTACCTCGTTATTCTAATTGTATGTAGGGTCAACACGAGTTTCATTCTGGCTTTACAGGACTAATAACCAAAATGATAAGATTAACTATTAAACGAGCTCTAAAATAAGAAATTATAGAAAGACAAAATAAGAGGAACAACACTTATCGGCATGAACAGGTTTATACTCATGAAACAGAATCATACTTATTCATAATTGAATAAAGTTTAACACAGTTATTGGTATGATTTCTTATAAACACAACATTGCAAGCAAGTAATCAATTTTGTCGGACGCTTTTTGTTACAACAAGATTAGAGATAAAGATCTTGTAATGCATGCACTACATTCATGTCATAATTGTATCAAAATAAATCAAAATGAAATCTTATAGAACGCAAGCCACGGCAAATATGAAAATGTTGAGAGTTCGTTCACGAACGCCAGTGGTAAATTCAAGCTACGTCAACGTCTCCCTATCATCAACTAAAATGGTAAAGAACCGAATCCCTTAAGAACGTCCAAAATTACGATTTTATACGATAAACCAACCCCAAGGTAAGTTCGTATACGAATTTTAATAGTTAAATGAAGACTTTAATCAGCTTGTGTATGCACAACGTCACAGTGTTATAGTAGTTATCCGGAACACAGGAAAATGAGATTTTCTTGTGCAAACACACTTATTCACCATTTTAGCTTCCCTGACATTCAAAAAAGGTAGTCATCTCATAAAAAGATTAAATTTGTATGAAAACATTCGTAACAATGCGTAAATAAACCGTTAAATTAGGAATTATACTTGTAGTAATGACTGTTGATTTAATATTAATGTTTGTCTGTACACCAAAATTAGATCTGGAGTCGAAATGAAACACAATTTATTAATGAAATGGCGCTATTTCTGTTTTCATGAAATTTATAAAATGCAGCTTTTATGATCTTTATCAGTCACGGAAAGTAGCGAAATATGCCGAATTTCCACAAAACTTTGATAGAGAAATATAGAATAGTACCGTGAATTCATTACGATGACATAATAAGCCCAAAGGTCTGTAGTTGATGTGCAAATTGCCGCGTTTCACCGGATAAAATGACTCCTTGATTGACATTTTTATATATAAATACCCTAAATTGGATACGCTTGTTATTGGCGAAAAAAGCGAATGATGAAATATTGAATTAGAAGCGTGCATAAATATGTTCAAACTAAAGCAAACTACAATTGTAACTACAAATTATAATATAATATTGAGTACAATTTAGATACACTTTTCGAAAATAAATTAAGGTTGTCGTTATGATTATTGCCAACTGAAGTTACTATCAAAACGTACCTTCTATTAATAAACTTTTCCCGCTAGCTTGCAATGATTTGTTAAAATTTGTAATATCTGAGACACAAAAGTCAATGATTTACAGTCATACTAATAAAATGGCGACAGAACAAAAATTGATAATGAAAAATGTTGAGTATTAAATATTACTAAATATAAAAACAGTAAAACGGAATCCAAAAAGAATTCCAAAAACGACAAAACTGAAAATGTTGCAGGCTCGGTTTGATTGAGCGTACTCGAAAGTACAAGTTACCGTCCAAGTCCCCAAGCACCGGCTCAAGTAGAATTTATAAGTACTGCCTAATATATGAAAAGGCTGGTCGATTTGATTTTTTATACAATGACCATAACGTAATTTCCGAAGTTTATTTTATATTTTATCTAAATATTTATGTGGGTCACAGAGATAAATGACTATTCGTGGTGGGGGGGGGGGTTAAAATAAAAAACAAATTGATAAAATGTAAAATAAAGAAAACAAGCAATTATCATAGTATTGCAAGCAATCCATAAGTCCCCTACCGGTAAGAGCCCAAACAACATTCTGAAGGGCCATTGGCCATTCACTTAGGTTCCTATTTTAAGTAAATTTGTTGAAAAATTTCTTTAAAAGTGATCACAGGAAACAGTTTTTATGTACAGACAGACGGACTGAAGGACACTCTAAAGTTATTTTTTAAACATCCCTGTTATCAAAATATAACATTTTTAAAATCCTATCATGATTGAAGAAGTAAAAATTACCAATTTCTCAAAAAAAAAGTCTTAGTTCAAAAGGGGCATAATTCTGGAAATAGTCTTGCTAGAGTATTGAACACTCACAAATGTTGAGTGATAATAAGAAACATTTATATGAAGTTTGAAGTAGATACATTCAGAAAAAGAAGTTATTAAAAAAACAATTTTTTTTTTCATGAAAATTTTAAGTTCAAGGGAGGTAATTCTGATAATTTTTGTGCTAGAGTTGTAAACCTTGTCACATATGATGTGGTTGATGACAAGCAATTTATATTTAAAGTTTGAAGAAAATACCTTAAGAAATAAGGAACTTATAGTAAGTAAGTAAGTAAGTAAGTAAGTAAGTAAGTAAGTATATTGGGAGCTGTGTATTGTATATTACTTACTTACTTACTTACTTACTTATATTTAAAGTTTGAAGAAAATACCTTAAGAAATAAGGAACTTATAGTGAAAAAACTTAAAAACTAGAATCAGAAATCTTGAAATTCAGCCATTTGTTGCCATAGCAACCAGAATTTTCAACATAGGAAGATAAGAAAAGAATGTGCATAATTTCTATACTGCCATCTACCCATATGTCAAGTTTCATAAACATATTTTCAGTACTTTTTGTGTTATCACTGGATCCAGGTTATGTGTAAAATTTGCCATATTTTCAGTCTATTTGTTGCCATAGCAACCAGAATTTTCAACATAGGAAGGAAAGAAAAAGACGTGCATAATCTCCATACTGCCATCTATCCATATATCAAGTTTCATAAAAATATTTTCAGTACTTTTTGCGTTATCACGGGATCCAGGTTATGTGTAAAATTTGCCATATTTTCAGTCTATTTGTTGCCATAGCAACCAGTATTTTTAACATAGGAAGAAAAGAAAAAGACGTGCATAATCTCCATACTGCCATCTATCCATATATCAAGTTTCATTAAAATATTTTCAGTACTTTTTGCGTTATCGCGGGATCCAGTTTTGTGGACGGACGGACTGACGGACAGACGGACGGACTGACGGACAGACAGACAGACGGACGGAGGGTAAACCTAAAGTCCCCTCCGGTAAACCGGTAGGGGACTAATAAGAATCCTTAAAGAAAGAATAATGTCGTGTACATTATGAGAAAACATGGTCGTGGTCCTAGTTAGTGGCGAACCAACCGTCCCTGAGTTGACAGGCAGACTCATTAAGCCATTGGACATACTCTGAATCACTTGGCAGCATGTTTGCTAGGCTAGGCTGTAATTCATAACATCTCTATCAAACTGCGTCCCTTGTTCTTTCTTTATGACATCATCCACATTCACGTGCAGTTAAAAACTAACAAATAATGCCAATTACCTTACATATTCTGAACAATATTTATAGAGATTCTCCCTCGTTAATCCCGTCTGATTGCTCTCTTGAATATTCCTATATTACAATAAAACTCGGATTTTTCAGCGGGACCACGAACGTTTTTCTCGTTTGTCAATGAAATATCAAATATCTAGGGACTTGTTAATAATGACATGCGTTATTCCAGCAATTACACTTAATTTCCTATCTTAAATTATGCTTTAATCGTATTTCAAACGAAAGAAATAAGAGCGTTTCTGCAATTTTCGGAAGCGTTCGTTTGTTTCAATGCGTTTTAGAAATTGCAATACCGCCACGTGTTTCCGTACATATAGGATTTTCATTAAAGTATTATACACGTGAAACAAGACGTTTCTAGAGATGACTTCTACAGTATACTTTCATTATTTGAAAAGAAGAAGAAAAAACAAGAAAAATCCAATCATGTTATATATTGCTCCAGTTTTCTAAATTCAGACACATTTTGACAGCTTTTAAATCACTCAATTGATTTTACTTCAGTACAACAATTTAAGATGGGGTTAAAGTTTGCAATGAGAAACAAAAGTGTAACGTACGGATACGTCTGGTTTTTATGTAGAAAAGATAACTTGCCACTTTTATATGAATAATTGTAGTTTGTTTTCTATTTAAGGGGTTTAAGGCTTATATCTAATGAAGTTTGTTTTATAAAAGTTAAAAACGGTAAAATTGTGTTATGTCCATAATCTTATCCGATTCTCAGGAAAATTGTAGCTGTCATATACGTCCCCGAGGCCCCTCCCCCACCTAGTACCTGCTGTAGCAGAACTGAACATTTAAACATGAAATGGATACGTTTTTAATTTAGAGATATCATCAAATATATTCATTCGTCGGTTACCTAAAACTAACAGTGGAAAAATCTGATTAAACAAAACTGTTAAGCAACCTTTGGAAAAAACGTTAAATTTCCAATTTACTTTTTATTTAGGACGGAATCTACATCTTATAATATTGTATAGATTTACTCTCAGGAATGATTTCCTCGTTTGCATTTAAAGTAAATGCATGTACCTGCTTCTTTCATTTATTTCAAAGTAAGGTTAGTCAATGTTATTGTATTGAAAAGAGTTTAAATGTAATCAAAATCTGGAAAAGAAACGAAAAAGATATACACCATGATAGTACTTTAAAAACGCACCGGAAACTTTAAATAAGCACATGTGTAGTAAAGTCAGTCATTGGATGTAAATAAATTATAGCATTATGAATATTTTTACTTTTCTTAAAACCTTAGTACATTGTTCGCAAGGTTGTTTTCTTGAAATAATTTGGTCCATTTTTTTTTTTTTATTCGGTATTTCCTCTTCTTCTGGAATGGCATGCTATTCAATTTTCATTGAAACATCCTGTATTGGTGTCTTTATGGAACAAATAATTGCTTTCGAAATATCTTGTTTATTGAAAATGGATAAGGTTAAATTAAAGTAAATATATCAGGTTTTAATTGGTTTTTGTATATATTATATTAGTAATACTTGTAAAATGATCTTAGATTTCTAGGAAAACTACGTTTATAAATTATAATGGAGTAAGAACTTAGATAAATGATAAAGTAAAATGATATCTAAAATGCATTTTTCACTAGTAAATCGGTAAATTTCGACCTACGTCGGATAATATCGTATTTTATCCAATGCCATTCTCCAACTTCCCTCGACAATTCTGTTACTATTTTAAGTACACATATGTCGCGTGAGAGGGCGTGTTTCCACTTTGACGTCACTATTTGAAAGAAAAAAAGATATTGTTTGAGTGGGTAATCTTTTTACGTTACATCGTTAGTTTTATATGGATTTGCATACAATAGCTCATGTTAATACCCCCTACCTTAATTACAAAAGCCAATATATATATATATATGCAATTTCTTACAAATTCATTAATAACATATTTTCATAAAAAAATGTCCCATCTTAATCTCATCTGATTGCACTAATCAACATTTTTATCTGGCAATAAATCACAGGTTTTCTTTGGGATTATGAACTCTCTTCTCGTATTTGATATGATCATGCAGAGACTTGTAAATCATGACATTGTTAATTCCAGCAATTAAGAGTAATTCCCGACGAAGTGTCAAGTTACCATCACACTTTACCGGAAGTTCATACAATGAATTCTTTATCATTTTTTTGCTCAAGATTCTGTCAGTTTTATACCCTTTATATAAAAGAATAAAATGATCCGTCTTCTTATTTATTTGAAATTATAAATAAACATTATTTTCACAATTTAAAACAAATGATTGATTCTGTCTTCTTATAAACAGGCAACTGATAAACAAAATAAAAAGCAAAGCCTTTTAAATTACATTGGAAAATAATAGCTGCTGTTAGTTTAATAAAGCTTGCTATGAGAAGTCCCTTAAAAACAAAGACATTAAATTTATTGTGATTGTCAATACAGAGCCGTCTTGCGTGCGTGTTTTGCCTTGTGCCCTGACCTGTTTTTGTTTGGTGTCCTCCTGGGCTATTTCCCGGTACTCCTGTGTTGCTGGGTCTTTTGGGGTTGCGTCCTTCTTTGTTAATCTTGTTTATTTATACTTTTAACATCATGGTTTTGTTTAAATAAAATTCTTTTATTGCAGGAACCTTTCATTTTGTTATTCAAGAATCTTGTCCATTAGCATAGCATTACCTGATAGCCGACCATACGTCTCGAGTCCGATACTCATACTTAATTTCAACTGACCCTTGACTTTCCGACACATCAAAAAATTTCCACGTTTGTCTTTACATTGTATCAATAACTCCACGTCGGTCGTTACTATATATCAATAACTCCACGTCGGTCGTTACTGTGTATCAATAACTCCACGTCGGTCGTTACTGTGTATCAATAACTCCACGTCGGTCGTTTTCGTGTATCAATAACTCCACGTCGGTCGTTACTGTGTATCAATAACTCCACGTCGGTCGTTACTGTGTATCAATAACTCAAAGTCGGTCGTTACTGTGTATCAATAACTCCACGTCGGTCGTTACTGTGTATCAATAACTCCACGTCGGTCGTTACTGTGTATCAATAACTCCACGTCGGTCGTGCCCGTGTATCAATAACTCCACGTCGATCGTTACTGTGTATCAATAACTCCACGTCGGTCGTTTCTGTGTATCAACAACTTCACGTCGGTCGTTACTGTGTATCAATTACTCCACGTCGGTCGTTACTGTGTATCAATAACTCCACGTCGGTCGTTATTGTGTATCAATAACTCCACGTCGGTCGTTTCTGTGTATCAATAACTCCAAGTCGATCGTTACTGTGTATCAATAACTCCACGTCGGTCGTTTCTGTGTATCAATAACTTCACGTCGGTCGTTACTGTGTTTTAATAACTCCACGTTGGTCATAACTGTGTATCAATATTTTCACCCTCGGTTGATACTGTGTATTCATAAACTTAGTCAAGTGTGAATCAATAATTAACCGAAATCTAAAATTTTTCATATTCGACAACCGACATAACCAAGTGTACTATAGTCCTAACTAGTGTCGATATATGTATATTCATTCTTTGTTCCCCCCGAAGATTGGCAATAAACATACTTACAAAGCATGTCGATAGTGAAAGGTTTTCTCTTGAGCCCCACTATTGGCAATTTGAGAACCTAGAGACTTAATTATATCTTTCAGAAAATATAGCAATATCTTGGAGCAATGAGCATCGTTCCTTAATTATTATCTCTATCAAGTACTTAAATAATTTGACTCATTTGACCCAGATTACGATTTTTTGTCGATAAAATTTTATTAACTAGAGGGACTGCATTCGGCAAACCTCGGCGGCTATCAATGATTATGAATAAAAATAAGAGTAATAGGGAAGGTACGTAGACTCTTAAACGGAACCTTTTTGCCAGATTGAATCACAAAGATTAATCGAAGACACTTGATGTAAATGGTCCATCAAATATCTTCAAATTAATATCATTCCTTAGAATCATTTTATCACTTAATATTTCCTGTAGGAGACAGTTGTGGAGTAATCTGTAGCTATTTTATATTGATTTTCACCATTAGAGACTAGATTATCGCTACAAGATCAAATTACATGTCCACAGTAAAACATATTAATAATTCTTGTTTAAAAAAACAAGCTCAGAATGAATAGTTAAAACCCCTTGTAGAAATGAGTTCTATAAAAAAAATATTGTGACCGTTTCATTAATAATCTTCTTTCTTTTGTTTTAATTGATATAAATATAAAAAAAAAACATCTTTTGACTTCACTCAAAGTAGATATGTTGTTTTTTAACTTCTACACAATATAGGTGGTTACCATATGAATATGAAGTATTACTAAAAACAAACTGGCAGTTTTTTTAAGAACAAACCAATTTCACATGACCTGTATTTCAATTAATAATTTATTCATTCTTTGATTCAAATTAGACATATTGGGTAAGAATTTCATAGATATCAATAAATTTCTGTGCTAAATATATTTTACACAAGGATGAGCATAGTATAACTTAACTTTAAAGGCTGTGAAATAAGACCGTTTTATTAATACAAGATAAAACTAATTTAAATACGGAAGATTAAAGTGTAAAAAACCCTTTTCAAAGAATCTTATTTGTAATTGTATCATAGTTTGGAGACCTTTCTGTTGAAAATGTGTCAGGGTTAAATCGTATACATATACATGCACAGTGCGTTAACTGGAGTGCGGGTATTAGTTACCCGCACTCCAGAGCATGCCCATTGATTGGCTCATTTTTGCTGGGGTTTACATATTGTGACGGCAGAGAAAGGGAAAGCCAATCGCAACTTCTCGGCCCTTTCCGTCAGTCTTCGGATAAGGACCTCGAACACAATAGTATGAATACACAGAACGGATGCGGTATTTAGGTCTAACCTACGCTAAGAAACTAAACATGTAAACAAATAGTAATTTAATGCTTGGAGTTGTTGACAAATTTATTTCCAATTTATGTAGTAAAAGTCCACCTAAAATAAGTGAATTCATAGGTACAAAAGCAAACAATACATTATTTATATATTTATTATTATGGTTGTAGAAACCGAAAGTACAAAAACCCAACCTGTTGACATTTAGTCGGATTTGTTTAAAATTGAACATCAGTGGGCATATTTAAATTACAAATTGTTGTCAGACATATTTTCAAGCAAAAGAGTACCGGAACAGACATTAGATGTCAAATATATACATTCGTTTTACATTATCTCTGTTTCTGTTTACATCTGAAACCACGTGGTAGAACTACTTTCAATCCGTATTGTTTCCGAGGTTATTATAGATAATAGCCGAGGCAGTTCCGAATGAGGGAAAGCGACAGAAATATCATAGTCAGATGTTCGTTCATTGGTTCATTTTTGCCGGGGTTTCATATTGTTACAACAGGGAACGTGTTTTTATGTTTGACTATGATACAAAAGAGAAAGAACACCAAAACACTCGGTAATCTGATTAATACTCGGGGGCTACGCCCCCTCGTACAAATCAGATAACCTCGTGTTTCGGTGCTCTTTCTATTACTATCAGTACCACGGGTAACACCTTCTTGATGTATGCATTCTGCAGTTGTATAATCTGGTTATACAGTTCGTTGTTAATTTTCTGTAGAAAGAACATGTTTTTACATAATGCATTCTTAAAGGCACTTTATGCCTAAGAAACGAATTATTTTTACTTCTTAAGAAGAAGCAAATATGAAGTTCATAATGTTAAAGGGACTTCACTGAGGTTTAAAAGCCTAAAAACACAACATTTGTTATTCGTACATTCTTACATAAATAAGCTTGGGCACTTTAAATAGGAATATATGCTAAGATAGTTAAGAAATATACTTTGAAATAAATTGAAAATAGTATTTTTATGCTTTTTCTTGCCCTATTTGAGTGAAAAGCGTTTACACGCTTTTCATTTTGGGTCATCTATTTACAATTTAAATATTTATTCTGGAACAACGAAGTGCGTGGATGATCTGAAATTTTGCACAAAGATATTTTCAGTCCCATCATGTCAAAACACCTCGATGGATTCCCTTTAAAATATGGGTTTTAGAGAATGTAATATGTTTATTACCTGATGAAATTAGCGATAGGTGCCAATTTATTTGTCATGTTAGTAGTCATATAAGTAGTAACATGTAAACAAAGTAGTTTTTTGACTTCCATACAAAACACCAAATCAATGTAACTGCACTAATTGCCAAAGAAAAACAGAAGAAAAAGATGTTTCGGGTCATTTGACAAAGGGTTACCTATGGTAACTATAAATGTACACAAAAATATTTTTTAGAAATAAAAATAAAACATTTCTAGGGCAGATTGGGCCTTAAAGTTATATAATCTTGTAGTGTAGTTTATTTTTTCTTTGTAGAATGTCTGAAAGCTTGTGTAATTGTGGTACGTATACGAAATCAAAAACGTTTTAAGAAGACAACAATAAAAAACGTCTAGTTTCCATTGAGGCTTGTGAAAACAAAATTGATGTGTGTATATACATATTGTAATAAACAAAATCTTAACCTTGAAGTAGAAAAATGTTGCAGGTTCGATTCGATTGAGCCTGTTCATAGTGGTATTGTTTAATACAACCTACCGTCAACATAGCATCGGCTCGGCAGAACAACGTTAAGGACGTGGATTGAGACTGTTACAGATATATATGGCAGTCGTGATAAAGCATGGTAGGGTCTTAAAGCATAACGACTCTATCAAGGTAATATAATTATGACGTCTTTTCATATCTCAGGCGCACCTTTCGTGCTTTATTTCAGACACGAGCGGGTATCTGAACAGAACCATCGACCTTCCGTAGACTGACTGGATAGCTTACCGAAAATGAAGGAATACAATGTCCCTTGAAGGATAAGTAGCCGAACCTACAATTGGTTTCAATTCAGTTACCTCAGTAACTCGGAAAAAAATATAAAAAAGTGTTATTTGGGTTTTTGTTCTTCTTCTTCTTGTTGTTGTTGATTTTATTGTTCTTTTTTTTTGTAATTCGTGAAAAAAATACATTTTCACTCACTAAATTTTCGTACAACATGACAAAATTCAATGAAGTTTATCATATTTCGTGAAAATATGTTTTATATCGTCTTTTTTGCAGATGATAGTTCTATGTCAGTAACAAGCGAGAATTCTAGATTTATAGAAATGCCTCTAAATATTGATCTTAAAACTCTTACTGAATGGGCAAACCAATGGCTTTTAACCTTTAATCCTAATAAGACAAAAGTATTATTTTGTTCTCTTATTAGAAATGAAAGACCTTTTTTTTACTTTAACAAATTTTAACTTTATTACACTCAACACCACAGGCATTTGGGGTTAACCTTCAGTGATGATGGAACTTGGCATGAACATATTAATAATACTAAATCGGCGTCCAACATATTAGGTTTTATGAGTTTATTTAAGTTCAAATTAAATAGATCAACATTAAATCAAATTTATATTCCCTACAAGGGGCCTTGTAACACCGCACTTTGGGGTCGGACCCCAAAGTGCGTTTGATCCCAAAGTGCGGTGTTACAAGGCCTTTATTAGAACACGCTAGTGTTATTTGGGACAGTTGTACCTTATATGAAAACAGGAAAAAAATGAAATAAATGCATCACGAAGCTGCTCGCTTAGTAACTGGTTTGACTCGCTAAGAGTCAATAGAAAGACTTCTGCACGAAATAGGTTGGATCTATTTAGCAGATGGCCGTTTAATGCAAAAATTATCAATAATGTATAAAGCTAAAACAGGGGAGTTTCAAAGTTATCTTGACACTTTGTATCAGAAAGTAGCCAATATAACCTTAATAATAACGATAATTGCGTGACAATAGCGCGACGAACAGAAATATTTTCTAGATCATTTATACCCTCAGCAATTTCGGCATGGAATAGTCTTGATAATGATATGCATGACTCGCCTTCTTCAAATGTGTCCAAAACTAAACTTAAGGATAAATTCAAACCCACACTTGTCTATAAATATTATTTAATTGGAGAAAGATAATCATCTGCTTACCATGTACGTTTAAGAAATATGTGAAGTAATTTGAATGATGATCCGTATAGAAATCAATTAGCAAACTCCCCTGTTTGTGAGTTTTGCTATATGGAGCAGAATGCTGAACATTTCTTTTTTAATTGTAATTATTATTATGGCGTTCAAAGACTCCAACTTTTCGCTTCCAGTCGCCCTACTCATCCATTAAGTACAGTACAAGTACTTTCTTTTATGGAAAAGAAAATTTATCAGATGAGGAAACTCTTTTTTTATTTCACGATGTTCAAAAATATATTAAAAAACACACATAGATTTAAATAACAACAAATAAGTACATGTAAAGTTAATAATCGTTGTTCCAATTTCATTTCTTCTAATTTCCCTTTGTAAATGACATGTATGTTTTGACAGCCATACAAACCATCACATACTGCAAGTGCAGGGAAATGATTTTTTTAGCAAATGCTTTTAAATTTAATATCGCATTCTTTTTGCTCCATTTTTTATTTTGTCTAAATATTTGTAATTGCTCATTCGTATAGTGTTTAAACATGTTTTCGTTTCTATATCTTATAATGCTTAAGGAATGACAGCTACTAATGTTGCCAGAACGTGTTGTTAAACCATTTTGCCCTTTGTCAAAAATGTTGTTATGTGAAAATAATGTTCTTAAATTGTATTCAAAGAGCAATAGAGTATTGTGAAATTAAGAAAATATATTCCATATTTCACTCAAACGAAAAAAAAATTTTTTTTAAAGCAGCATGCCTCCAGATGAGCGACAATATTTCAATAAATTCAAACTTGAGAAAAAAGATTTTAGGAAAAGTAGAAAGAAACAACATTCAAGTAAAAATGTACATGGTATATACGCAATTAATTTTTATTGTGTGTAATTATATTTCTAATGCGTTAGTAACGTAGTAAAGGCATTTTTTTTTTACATATTTTGACCTCTTTTTATAGTTGTATCATAGTTTGGGGACCTTTCTGTTGAAAATGTGTCCGAGTTAAATCGTAAACATATACATGCACAGTGCGGTAACTGGAGTGCAGGTATTAGTCACTCGCACTCCAGAGCATGCCCATTGATTGGCTCATTTTTGCTGGGGTTTACTTATTGTGACGGCAGAGAAATGGAAAGCGTAAGAAATATCATATTCAGATGCTCTTTCATTGGTTACTTTTTCTTGGGTTTTTTCTAGTGACAACAAGAAACGTGTTTTTATGTTTGACTATGATACAAAAGAGAAAGAACACCAAAACACTCCGCAATCTAATCAATACTCGGGGGGGCTACGCCCCCTCGTACAAATTAGATAACCTCGTGTTTCGATGCTCTTTCTATTACTTACCATGGGATGTAAATGCTATTGATAATATGTAAATTGCTTCCTTTTGGTCACTTTAAAATGTTACACTTTAAATTACATTTTCAAATTTTTCATGAAAATAAGCATTAATCTGGAGGCGTGCTGCTTTAAATTTTTATACGGAAAAATTACACAACAGAGGTATGTTTTAAATCAGAAAACCGGAAGTAATGTATCAAGTTGATCGAAATATGATTAAGAGAAATGAATAATGTGTTATACGTGAATGTTTCAAGTCACAATACCGTCAATATAACATTCGTTTACATAGATAACGAAATAACTGGCTGCTTTCTAGGTACAGTAACAAAGCGGATGTATCCCATTGTCGTTCAAGCATTCCGTGTCATCAAAAAGATAGTCATACATTTTTAACATCATTACACATTTTGTGTCCATCTGTGGGTACTGTGGTTGATTTTTTGTCCACAGTGGGTTGTTCTTCAGCGATGAAAAATCGTCTTGCCATACAAAATCATCCCTAGTGTCGTCGTATCTAGCGTTCACCCACAATGCAACCATGTTACTACTGTTTGCATATGTAGCAACGGCCTTCCATGTAGCATGGTCTGTGACTGAGAGAAAGTGTCCTCCGTTCGCTTTACAGTTAGTTTTTGCGACGTCCCAACTGAATACTTCAGGCAAAATGTTGATATATTTGTTAATATTTGAAAAATACTGGTATCCGGCACAATGTTGTGTTGTCGCTGGCGTTGTCGTTGTTGTTGACGTCATTGTTTTAGATGTTGACGTCATCGTTGTAGGTGTTGTTGTTGTTGTTGTTGTTGATGTTGTAGATGTAGTTGGGGTTGTTATTGCGTTTTCTTTTTTATTGTAAAAATATTTCGTTCCAGGTTTTGGCTTTGAGTACTTCAGGACGTCTGAGCTGTGCGATGGAAATCTGACGCTGTGAAGCTGGCATAATGGCGGCGTTTTCATGTAAAAAACTGAAGCACAATCCGTCCTTTTATCACATTCGCTGACACACTTTATCTTACTGGAAGAGTTTAATGTTCCTACAACAAAGTCGTCAGATATCTTATTATCATATGCAGGTTCGCTTGCCCAGGCTGAAGACTGCACCGAACCGTTACATATGAAAACATCACTGAATATTACCAAAACAAAGAAAAGTAATTCTTGCATGGTGTTGCACATCATCATGTTAGAGACCTGATAATAAAATCTTTCAAAATGTCCGCCTTTTATACTTGCGTATGTTTTAATATGGCTATCCAATATTTGATTTTTTAAACAGGACAGGATATTAAAAATTGCTATCCAAACGACATAGTATGGTCACTTAGCTAAAAGTGTATGCTGATTGGTTAGATAAATGAAAGTATATTCGCGAATGAGATTGAAAGGACTTTTGAACAATAAGATAATAATCACGTGTTTATTCAAATGAGTATACAGATATTTTTACTTTAAAGTGAGATTTTGCTCACCCAAGGGTATAACAAGAGTATACATGTATATATGTAAAAGTTAAAATAAATTTATATTTCATCACAATTTCTTTGATTTTATAATTTACTTCGATGAAAAATAACCCACGTGGCGTAAGGAAATTTCAGTATATTATCGATAGGCATTTATTTACCTGTAACGGTCATTTTTTTTATTTATTTTTTTTTTAAAGTGGGTAGTCTTTTTATATATTTTAGACAGGTTAATATTTTATCCTTAACATTTTCCAATGTCAACCAGCCACCATTATAAGTCAATTTTTAAAATATGTAAACGATTCAGCCCATAAAATGAACATTATGTCACTTTAATGTAAACCTTTTTAACCTTACCAAAGAAAAAGAGTGAATTCCGTTACACTCATTAAAGTGACTCTACCGCGGTTTTTAAACATGAATTATTTGTCAGATTTTTGTGTACCATTTGATGAAGGTTTGGCCCAATAAATTGTGTGCAAATTATTGAATAATCATTTTATTGTGCAAAATTTCCTAAAAATGTAAAGCGTTGCAACGCTTTTCACTCAAACCATAAAAAACATTTAAATTTGAGCCGTGTCACGACAAAACCAACATAATGGGCTTGCGACAAGCATGGATCCAGACCAGCCTGCGCATCCGCGCAATCTGATCAGCATCCATGCTGTTCGCTATCAGTTTCTCTACTTGTAATAGGGTTGGTAAGCGAACAGCATGGATCCTGATCAGACTGCGCGGATGCGCAGGCTGGTCTGGATCCATGCTGGTCGCAAACCCACTATGTTGGTTTTGTCATGGCGCGGCTCATTTAATTCTGAGTATAGATCTCAGTTATCGTGGCAGAGTTTTTCGTTGTAAGTGTTTCACTTGATATTTGTAACATTTTCAAATTGTATGGGTTTTAGGCTTTTGGACCGCAGCGGAGTTCCTTTAATATTATAAAATCACTGAACCGCAAAGAATGCTCTTTTATGATTAACGTGTAGCTCAAATGGAGAATCTCTACTATGATAAGTTACAGATGTCTTACAAAGAAATTGCCAAATTTACCCATTTCTGCAAATAAAAGAATATAATCAAAAATAAATAAATAAATAAATAATCACCTGTTCTGCATTTAAATGATGTAATCTTTTTTCTTTAGATAAAATTAAAATCAACTGAAAATCAACTACAGTGCAGTCTTGAATTAGATTTTATCACACACCCGTGCCGATTTTGCAACTCCGTAAATATGGTATTGCACGGGCGTGCATATATTTTGCCAGAGGCTCGCATAATATAAATTTATTCAACTCGTGCAATAAATTCAGTATTGAACTTAGATCTACACACATTCAATATCCTCTATTTATGCGATCCTCTGGCGAGCATAGTATTATTTCATTAAACGAGTTCAATAATTTCAGTAATGAACTTACACGAATTTAATATTCTATTTATCACATACCCAAAATAAAGACAGTTTAAAGTGAAATAAGTGTCATTTTTCCTTGACGCGCCTATAGTATAACGCTAGCATTTAGCGCGTCTTTACACTATGTTTGTAAAAGATTAATGACGTCACGTCAAAAATATGCACGGCCCTGCAATACCATATTTACGGAGTCGCAAAATCGGCAAGGGTATGTGATAAATACAGGATATTGAATGAGTATATAAAATAAACCGGGATCTTCAATACAATATTGTTTTTATGGACGCAAAGCAAAAGACGAGCAAACTGATCTTCCGCTTTGAGCGGAAAGTTCGTTTAAAGTGTATAAAGCTATATATCTTCTGTTTGTGGGTCGGAAAAAAACATAATTATATGTTTATATTGTGATTGAAATAAAAATACAATACTAGCGCCTAGAATGAAAGAAATTGGTCAGATTTTTTTAAATGGAGTTGCTAGATTTTGTTGAGGATGTGTTCATTGAATGCCGCCCTTCCTTTTTAATCTTTGTTTTCATTTATAACTTCCCGTTTTGTAATAATTAATTGATATATAGAAGCAGCGATATTCTATGGCGTTGTTTCCCTTTTAGTTTATAATGGCTAAATTTCTGCTGATGTATTTAAGTTGTTTATTAAGCGCCATATTCCCTTCTTTCCAGTTTTCATTTTAACTGGTCTATTTTGCAAAATTATCTTATACCTATATAGATCATCAGAGTTTTAAAATATTACCAAAAATATTTTTAGAAAAGTATTAGAGTTTGCATCAGTACTATATCTATATTTATATAGTTTTCGAGAGCGACTTAGCCAGCAATGGTCTCGGGAAAAAACATGGATCTATACCGGCGTTGTAAAATTAGTTTATTTTTGTTTGATTTGTCAACACTGCCTTAAATTAAAATAAGCTGATGAATTTAATTAAAAGTTGACCAATAGACTACTTCTGCAAATAATTAAAAGTTGTGTATATTTACCCATGTACTCAGCAATTTTATACCAATAAGTTAAAATTGCTTTTAGTTTCCGCATACCCGTTACACGTAGAGGTCGCCTTGTCAATTTACAGAGCCTGTGAATAAACATTCTTAGTTACCATAAAATGTGCCGGCAGCCAATCCCTATTATTACCTGATACCTTATATAAATGTTTTTACTGTTTTCTGATATTCCTAAAACGTCCACGTACGCGAACTGTTGACCGGTCAATAGTGTCGACTGTTTCCCTCGCGTGCTCTGACGTCATAGTGGATCCCCCCTTGTAGCGTCATAAACCAGGTGTGATGTGACATAGTTAAAAGATTTTTAAAATTTGCAAAGTTTATTAGATCTATTAACATATTTGAGAAACTATTTTCTTGTCCTTTTTTTCATCTGCAAGTACTGTGATTAGGTTATGAAAAAGTTATTTTACATGTGATTTCGCAACAGTCAACCACTTGTCCCTCTGTGTTGGGGAAAGTGTTTTGAACTGTTGCCCTCGGCCTACAGCCTTGGGCAACAGTTCAAAACACTATCCCCTCCACCTCGGGCCAACAGTTTGACTGTTCCCAAATCACATATGAAATAACTGTATAATGTTTGGTACCATCCAAACGTTATCACAAAAACTTGTACATGTATAGATCATATGTGTAATAAACAGCTGGTATTGAATGAGTGCATGCTAAATACAAAATTAAATCAAATTATATTAGCCTCTGGCGAGCATAATGTTATTTTATTGAACAAATTCAATCAATTCAGTAATGGACCTACACAAATATAATATTCTATTCATCTCGAAATCGAAGACTGTTTTAAAGGGAGACAGATTTGAGTACATAAGATAATTTTGATATTGTTGTCATTAATTTGCCGGAGTATCCCGTGAAAAAGAATCATTTATCATTGAAGCGCCTTTTGTGTAACGCTAACATTTAGCACGTCTTTTTTGTTCCGTTTGGACAATCTTGAATTTTTATTTTTATCGTGCCATCGTTTACCATCGCCTTTTAGTCACTTGTATGTAGATAAATCTTAATGGGTTGAAGTGCAATGCATTAAGAATCGTCACTCTGCCCTGCATACTTTTGGAGTCATTGCCATTTTACATTTTTACACTTTGAACTTTGTCTGGAACATAACTCTGAAACTACAGGAGGTATCAACAAGTAATTTAGTACGTAGATATATCTCATTAAGTAGAAGTGCAGTGTATTAAATCCGTAACTCTGTTTTGTCTAATTTTGGAGTTATCGCCCTTTTTATTTTTTACACTTTGAAATTTGTTTGGAATATTACTCTGAAACTACATGAGGTATCGACATGTAACTTAGTAGATAGTTACACCTTATTGTGTAGAAGTGCAGTGCACAAGAACCGTAACTCTGCCTTGTCTTATTTTGGAGGTATATCCCTTTTTACACTTTGTCTTGGACATAACTCTGACAACTCTAGGAGATATCAATAAAAAAACTAATTCTCTGTGCGCAAAACCTATTTGGGGAGTATCACCCGCATCGGCCGGCTCTTGTGTTGTATTTGTTGAGGACGGTGGGGGCCTTTGTTTATTGAGTAATGTCGCCCCTCCTTGTTGACCATTGTTCTGTTATTTTATATCACGTGTCTTGCTATATACTCTTTATGATATGGGTAAAGCTAGGTCAGTCATAACGGTCAAGAAATAATGCGCCCAGCACTACTTGGTCCACATTACTTGATATAACACTAGGAGTAGATTCGGGAGTTATTATTATAAGTTGAAAGAACTTATCAAGGTGACATAAAGATAAAAGATGAAATAAATATGTTTGGACTTATTTTGGAAATAAAAGTTACAAGGTGACGATCAATCCACTCTCTTTATATTTATTATAAACTTTACATCATGACACAACAAATCACAGTACATCTTTCAATACAGTTCTTGCTGCATTCTTATAGACACAATAAAATATGGACCTTACCATGTCACGTGGCTCATCTTGCCTCATACTCCGATAAGGCCGCCTATGACTGGTATTTCACCATAAATTCTTCTGAGATAAAACAAATTATCCTATCACTAATATGCACTACTTTTCGCTACTTAAAATACTTGATGTTACTTCCAGTATAACTTTCCAAGCAAAGGTCATGTCATCTGAATTCGTTCTAGAGGCACAGACGGCCAACCGTAGAAAATATGTGTCCTTTACTTTAGACGGCACCATATGTATACGTCCGTCTGCATTTATAGCTTTCAGTAGCTTTTCATTTATTTCATTTGATTTCTGAAAGAAACGATAAGAAAAACTTATGATGGTTATCTATTTAAAACGGTGCAACCGGGCATGGATTGAAACCTTGCATCTACCACAATCGTCCATGTTCAGGCCGGTAATTATTTTTTCGTGTTTGGAGACCTTGTAGATACCATTTTGACTATTTTCATATTTTTTTTGTCAAAATAGCATCATTAGTATACAATAAATGTACTTGTCTTACGTTACTGTCACAAAAGCAAAAGATTCCCGCGTCAAAATTTTCAGACGATCAAATCTAGCAGACGTCATTTAAATTACTTGAATAAATGGCTCTTATTATTTCCCAAAGAATATATTGATGTAAAAATAAACTTTTTTTGCGACAGGATGAATGGAGTGCAGTAGAAAGAAAATGGCAATTTCGATTGATTTATTCATTAAAGTATCAAGAAATAGACTTACCTTAAGTCTAAAACAAACTAGGCCCATAACAACCTTGCCAAAGATTTCAAACCTGTCGTCATTTCTTACAAGAGCCTCAAACTCATGCGCTAACCTAACGTCCTAAAATGTAATACATTTCATAATAAGACAAACAAATGGAATCAGTGATGTATGGTTTAACAGAGTCACGTACGTTTTCAAACCTTGTACAAATTTTTGGTATCAAAATCTCACGTACGTTTTCAGAACCAGTCAAACGTATAAAATCAGTGATTTATGGTGTCACAGCGTCACGTACGTTTTCAGAACCAGTCAAACGTATGAAATCAGTAATTTTTGGTATCACAACACCACATAATTTTAATTTTTTCAGATCCAATATCAAACTTATACCATCGGTGATTTATGATGACGCAGCGTCACCTAGTAGTAGGCTACGTTTTCAGAACCAGTCAAACAAATGGAATCAGTAATTTATGGTGTCATAGCGTCACGTTAGTTTCAGGGCCGGTTAAACGTATGGAATCAATGATTTATATCATCACAACGTCACGTAAAATTTCAGATGAAGGGGAAAATTGTAGTGAATGTAATACTTTCTTGCATATCAGACATGGATTTTCTATTGATTTCACGGTGCTTGAAAATATTATTATTTGTTACCCCCATTTTACGTGTACAATGTGCCACGTAATTTATAATGATGCCATTTCGGAGCAATTTTAAGAATGATTTGCCTGCGTTAGACCTCCGGATCACTTTGTTTTGTCTTTCTTACGGATATAACATGAATCAACTAGTATGTCATGTGTAAAGCACTATAAAGGGTCATTGGTCGAAAGTCTCAGAGTAGTACATTAAATTCGCCATCTTTCACACATCGTTAAGGATTTGACATAAAATATTTGAAATCACTTTCTATATTCGAATGTGTATCTTGTAAAGGACAATGCATTTGAAACAAAAGATTATTTAGTACCTTTCGTATATATTCCTGGAGACCTTTTTGTCCATACATTCTCAAAACAAACCATAATTTCAATGATCTAAACCTCCTTCCGAGTGGTATATGCCAATGCTGTAGTTAGAATAAATGAGAATAATTGAGCCGCGCCATGACAAAACCAACATAGTGCGTTTGCGACCAGCATGAATCCAGACCAGCCTTCGCATCCGCGCAATCTGATCAGGATCCATGCTGTTCGCTATCAGTTTCTCTACTTGTAATAGGGTTTGTAAGCGAACAGCATGGATCCTGATCAGACTGCGCGGATGCGCAGGCTGGTCTAGATCTATGCTGGTCACAAACTCACTATGTTGGTTGTGTCGTGACGCGGCTCAAATAAAGATAAAACAAAATAAAACAACTAATGACAATGGACAAATAAAAAAGCTGTCATGCTCATCATATATTACTTCTTTGGCTTGTATTATTGTAATAAGCGTCGATGTAACCAAAAGTAAAATCCAAATCTGTGTCACCTAGCCATATTAAAAACAAATACATGACACGGAAAGTTACGATGATAGCCGAATACAAACACAGATTTTTGCCTGTGAAATGATTGAATTTAAATCATTTAGAAAGGTCAACAGTTACATGCTTCTGTTTGCAGTAATTAAAATAACATCAAAGGCTTTTAATTGCAGGAAAAAATATACAAACTTCACAAGGAAAAAGACAAAGTACAAAACGGCTCAAAAACACCCTAGCAAGGCTTTCATTAATAGAAGTTTGGGAGTCATTTACTGATTTAAGCTTGAGACTTTCAAAATCTAATAGTTTCCTTCTTTACCAATAAAATGTAAATTCCAATATTAGATTTGACTTCTAAATTTTCAAAATTAATGTAAACCCTGACTTAAGCCAAAATGATTCACATTAAAACACACATTTTATATTTTCGACGCTTATTTGAGTAATAACTAATTATCTCACAGGCTCTTTTAGTTAGCAAACGAAATTTGACTGTTTTTCTTTTGTTACTTTTTCATTTTTTATTTATTTGTTCTCATTTATGATTATTATTACAAGTTTAAAAAATGATATAATTTACCCTATAATCCGGCATTTTGCCTTGATTGTCATGTTTCAAGTAGAGGGGGTCGACGTTGAATGCTTCACTTATTAGATCACTGTTTTTAACCCTGTAATGTGAATAAAATAAAGCGAATAAATGTAAAGCGAATAAATTTTACGTCGTACCAACACTTTACAGGTAATGTGGCGACTGCCTAGCTTTGCTAGCTGAGGAAGACCTCGGATGTCCATTCGTGCATTTTTTTAGGCATGAGCGTGTATCTGAGTAGAACCATCGACGTTCCTCGGTCCGTTCGAGATAAACATAAACATGTTTTCACTAGTTCAAAGGGTTATGAGTAATACCATTTCTTTACAAATACATAGATTCTTATAAAGATATATATATGATTAAACTGCACATCTCGAAATCGTTGTCATAGACATTTTATGCTCATCCTTGCCTTACATAATATGTTATCACAGAAATTTATTGAAATCTATGTAACTCTTAGCGATGTCCAATTTGAATAACAGACTGAATAAATTCTGTATTGGAAGCTGCGTTTCCCATTATAAGGTCAAGTAAAATTGGTCTTTTTTTTAAACTGCCAGTTTTTTTAATGACAATATATATTCATATTGTAACCACCTATAGTGTTTACAATTTCAAACACAACATATCCAATTTGTATGAAGTTAATTAAAACATGTTTATTTTGTTTTCACAAAGAGACTGTGTATCAATTATAAATATTTTCAAATATGAAATTTGAGCATAGTATATATTTAAATAATTTTCATTATTTATACATGGAATATTTCTATCTAACTTAGGTAATAGCAACATGTACAAACCGTATACTTACCACATTGCAGAGCAATCAAAGTTCACGTTCAGCCATTTATGAGGGTTAAAATTAAACGATTCAGCATACTGAAATTTACCAAATTACAATTAATGCTTTTTACTGCAACAAAAGTTAAAGGCACATTATGCCTCAGAAACAAATAGAAAATTGAGCCGTGTCACGACAAAACCGACATAATGGGTTTGCCACCAGCATGGATCCAGACCAGCCTGCGCATCCGCGCAGTCTGATCAGGATCCATACTTTTCGCTATCAGTTTCTCTACTTGTTATAGAGTTGGTAAGCGAACAGCATGGATCCTGATCAGACTGTGCGGATGCGCAGGCTGGTCTGAATCTATGCTGGTCGCAAACCCATTATGTTGGTTTTGTCGTGACGCGGCTCAAATGTTTCCTTCTCTAGCAAGTGTAAACATAAGTTTTATAACGTTAATTTAATTGTTTTAGATCATGTTAGATGCTTATCACCTGGAGAAAATGGTGCTGAATATGCAAAATTATTTGTCATAAAAAGCAGTATGTAAATAAAGCAGTTTTAAAGCGTCCATACGAAATACTAAATCACTATAACTGTACGAAACAGAAGAGAAAGATGGTTCAAGTAAATGGCCAATGAATAAAATAGAATTACTTGTTTTAGTAAAAGATCCATGTCGCGACCCCTGGAGTTGTTTCGGAAACCCCCGCACATACGCTAGGCGTATACGTTTGCTAATTAAAGTGAAGTTTCCTAAATTCCTATACAATATTGTTCAATTACGATCAGTGAATTAAACGTTTGTGACAAAACAAATGTAAAAAGATTTTCATTATGTCACACGGATGTTTGGTTTCTTTATTATAGTAAATAACTTTTATTTCGAACTCTTTGACAGTTTTCCCGACTGTTAGAATCTGGCAAAAGAATAGGGGACAGTTTTCAATTTGTTTTTACTGAAAATGATACAAAAATAATATATTTGGAATATACATCATCTTATTTCCACCGAATCAAAGCAAAAATGCTACATGTGATATCTTAACCTAGGTATGTTTTTATCTCAGTAAAGATTACAGTCAGGTACATTCCATTGCCCGTGAATAGTATTCAGCGAATGCTTATTTTCATCATACGTATTTATGAGTGAGTTTTGTTGGGCGGAATTGCCGTGAGAGTTATACCTGAACACCGTCTAACATTGGCCTGAATTCTGGACAGATGAACGCACTTCCGGCATATGCAGCGTCTATATGCATCCATATCCCTTCTTTTTCACCTATATAATAAATAATAGAAACTATGATGTAATTTGTTTTTGTATTTTTTATTACTAATTCTTATATATTTATAGCGAGCTCGACGAGCTGGCCCGAAGGGCCTGCTCGCAAAGCGAGCTTTACGGTAACGCGAGTACCTGCTAAGTGATGGTTTTGAAAACTTTCGTCCAAAGTACCGAATTGGACACATCGCAACCTTTCGAATTTTAAGATAACGATAAAAACTGAGGAATTCTGACTGAAAACGGATGTGTAGACTGGTCACCCGCGCACGTCTATGGGAACCATAATTGGGCAGGGAACCAGAATAACGGAAGCTGTGTATAAAAAGTGAAAATCGAAGGCGCCATTTTGTTTGAAATCTGATAAATAAAAACAATTTTTTGTCGAATTTTGTTGTGAAAACTATCTAGAATGAAAGAAAATGGTCTAACTAAGAAAATGAATCCGAACACCAATATCTTTTATTCAGTTGTTAACGCTGTACAGACGTTTAAAGTATTGTTTACGTGACGTCACAATGTAGCGCGAAACAGCACGTGCAAAACAAACAAATCAAGTACGCTATTTTTATGTCGCAAACGTTTTAAGTTTTACATTTATTTCACTTTAAATAATCTTTATTTCGCTTGAAAAATTATAGAGTGAAATAAAATAAACAAAGTTTTATCAACGTTTTCAAAACTCGTTATTCATTTCACGACAGGGGCGGAGCCATATTTAACACACAGTACGTGTGACGTCACACGCAATCGTCACTGCATTTGAAATAAAAATGAGCGATTATTTCATACTATTTCACGTAAAAAGTACATCCAGCTCGCTTTGAGGCTTTGCCTTTTTCATATTATTTTTAATTACATTAAATTGTATTTATTTTTGTATTTATTTATGTATTGACTTACTGAAAATTCTGATATTTGTAATTATTTTTTACCCAGAATACATTAATATGAAAAAGGCAAAGCCTCAAAGCGAGCTCGATGTACTTGTATGAAAGCTCATTTTTATTTCAAATGCAGTGACGAGTGCGCGTGACGTCACACGTACTGTGTTTACACGTTTACGACATTAAATTTGTTTGTTTTGCACGTGCTGTTTGGCGCTACGTTGTGACGTCACGTAAACAATACTTTAAACGTCTGTACAGCGTTAACGACTGAATAAAAGATATTGGTGTTCGGATTCATTTTCTTAGTTAGACCATTTTCTTTCATTCTAGATAGCTTTCACAACAAAATTTGACCAAAAAAATTGTTTTTATTTATCAGATTTCAAACAAAATGGCGCCTTCGAATTTCATTTTTTATACACAGCTTCCGTTATTCTGGTTCCCTGTCCAATTAAGGTTTCCATAGACGTGCGCGGGTGACCAGTCTACACATCCGTTTTCAGTCAGAATTCCTCAGTTTTTATCGTTATCTTTAAATTCGAAAGGTTGCGATGTGTCCAATTCGGTTCTTTGGACGAAAGTTTTCAAAACCATCACTTAGTCAGGTACTCGCGTTACCGTAAAGCTCGCTCTGCGAAAGCAGTGCCCTTCGGGCCAGCCTCGTCGAGCCGCTTATAACATGCCGTTATATACATGTTATCTACTTACAAAACCATCCCTAGTTCTAGAGTGTTTATCACAAGGCACAGCAAATTTGTGGTTCCCTATTGTGTGCACAAACCCCTGTAAAATAAGAGCAAAAGTGTTGAACCCACTTTTATGTCCAATAATTATAAAAAAAAATCTCAAAATTCACAAAAAGTAGCAAATATACTGTTAGAAAATGAGATAAAAATACATCGTATTTGAATAAGAAACAGTAAAGTCGCAATAATTTGATTTGCACATGAGAGGGTCATCTGCAATTTGAACTCGTATACCTTTTTCTAAAACTAAGAACCTTTGTTACTTTAAACAAAGACCAAAACACTAAAGAAAAATTTTCAAAGGGGAAAAAAAAAACCCCCTCGTGGCATTCCGAGTTTAAAAATTTTGAAAACCCCCCTTTTAAAAAATATTTTAAGCCTTACAAATTTTTTCTTGTTAAAAATTTTCAAATTTTTTACAGCCCCAAAGGGAAAGAACTTCTATATCTAACCAAATTCCCCAGGGATTTTAAATTTAAATTTCTTTTAAATTAAAATCCATGATTTCCTCGAGCATTTTTCACCTTTGGGCCCTTTGTGTGTGCCTTGACCAAAATCTTGCCCTTTGGTCTTTAGTCGTTTTAAAGCGTTGATTCTTCAAAAAAATTTTACTAGTTTTTAAAATTTTTCCAGTAAAAAATTTCTTTAAACATAAGTTTTTTACATTACTTACAAATACGAAAAAGCCTTGGCCGTATTTTTTGGTTAAAGGGACCCTTGCAATGTTTGGGAACCCTCGAAAACGCATGTTCGCGCAGGGGGAATGAAACCCCATTTTGAGGGAAACCCCAAATTAACCCCGCTCTTTCTCCCGGGAACGATTACGAAAAAAAGAAAAAAAGTTGTAGTATTTTCCAAAAATTTGTTTTAGGAGTCGGGTAATAAAATTGTTTGTTTTCCCTTTTTTACCCCGGTTTTTTTAACCCCGCAGGGGCCTTTAAAAAACTGTTTTTGTTTCAGTTCTATATATGGGAAACGTTTGACCAGTATTTTTAAACCCCGGGTCGGATAAAAAAAAAATAAATAACATAGAAACAGGGGGGTAAATTATAAAAAATGAGCCCAAAAATTTTTATTTTTTAGGGTTTAATTAAAAAGAAAAATTTTTGGTCTTTAAGTAATGCTGTAAATCCATAAAAAATTTAAAATCTATTTTAAATTTTGCCCAAAGAGGATCTGAAAAAATTAACGCTTTAATAAAATTTATCCCATTAAAAAATGCCCGAATTTGTTTTTTTTTATTTTGTTTTCGTTAAAATTTTTGTCTTTTTGACAGAAACCAAAAGGGAGCTGAAAGCCAAAAATTTTAAATTTTAATTTTCCCCCATTTTCTAGATTTTTTCGGGGTTTGATCTTTTTGTATTTGAAAAATTTCTCGGCACGGCAGAAAAAACAAGGCAACCAGGTGCTTCACTCGCTTTTACCTTAAGGGAAAAAAAAAAGTAAAACCGGGTTTTAACATAAAATGCCAAATGATTTTTACTAGTACATTACGCCATGGGGGAACACGGCTTTTTGGGCTTTTTCCTTGCATTTTTAAAAAAATCAGAAACGTTCAATCCCAAAAGAATTTTTAATAAGTTTTCCTTTGGATATTTTTTGCATCGAAAAAATGACCTTCGGGACATACTTAACACAAAAATTAAAAAATTTGTTTTTCCTTTATCCCAAATTTAGTGGGGGAAAATTTCCCTTTTTGGGGCTTTGGGTATCCCCCTTTTCCATTTTCCTAAACTTTTTCTTAAAAGGATTTTGCCATTTGTTTTGGGAAAATCCATTATTAGAAAAATTTAATTTTGATCTTACCCCTATAAAATTTTAAATCACGCTTTGATAATGTGAAATATAAAATCCCAATTTCCCTTGGAATTTAACTCCGCCCCCTTTTCCCAGAGGCCCCGGAAGGGGAACCCCTCCGGAAATCTAAAAATTTTCCCCAGCCATTTAAGAACAACCCCCTCAAGCCCTTTTAAAAGCAGTTTTGAACCCCGGGAACCAGAAAAAAAAATTTGAAACAAATAAATAGTTTTTTGAGCCGGGGCCACGACAAAACCCAACATAGTGCGTTTGCGACCAGCATGGATCCAGACCAGCTTGCGCATCCGGCGCAGTCTGATGAGGATCCATGTTTTTCGCTATCAGTTTCTCTACTTGTAATAGGGTTGTTAAGCGAAACAGCATGGATCCTGATCAGACTGCGCGGATGTGCAGGCTTGGTCTGGATCCATGCTGGTTGCAAACGCACTATGTTGGTTTTGTCGTGACGCGGCTCATTTATGGTTTAATAGTTTTCTTTACTGAGCAAAACAGTTTGGTATAGTTGCATTATTATGCAAAACATTAACACCAAACCTTTTTAATTTGGGTAATGGAATAGTCCAGCTTCCGTTTTCGGAACTGTCCATTATCATTTTGGGTGATATCAGGTACGCATATTATACGTACCTGGTGATTTCAAAATTGGTCAGTCTGGCCAGATTGTACAGATATGTCGTCTGATAGCAAAAGCTAATCGCTTCCGGTTCAAAAAGGTTAAAGGTTACGTATGCATATTCATTATCAATTAACGCAGCATACCTCCAGATCATGAAATCTTTAAAGAATGCATTTAAAAGTGAAATATTGTGAGTTTAACTAATTATTTTAATGCAACATTCACTTATAAACTGATATTTATAGTATTTAATTCTTATACTTCTAAAGTAAATTATAATGTATTTAAAAGAATGCATAAAAACGCATTTAAGATCCAATGTTTTCTCTATTAAAAATCAAAGACAAAAACCATAACAACAGAAAAAGCAACAAAAAAAATACGAAAAATACGAGGAACACAATAAAAAAACTCAATAAAAATGCTAACAAATCAAAAAGTGATCAAAATTTTTTACGATCACCGTGTCATTTTAAGTTTTACGTACCTTAATAAAAGTTTTTTCAACAAATTCTCTGATCGTTTCTTTCTTTCATTCTCCTCCCCCACCTCACACACCCCCTTTTAGCAATTTCGTTTCATTTATTGTATAGTGTCACTAATATCACTAATATACAAATGTAATTATGTTTTTAAGTATAGAAACTATAGAGTTTTCGGCACTTTTACACTTAAATTATCTTCATCAAAAACGGGGCAGAATAATATGAACTTTACAATGCTCTTTATAAAATTTAATGTTTTTGCTTGTTTTAAAGGAACTCCACTGAGGTTTATAAGCCTAAAAACATAAAAACTTAATTTTCACATAGATAAACATTAGCACTTAAAACAGAAATATGAATAGAATATAAATAAAAAATATACCAGACATAGTTACATTAAAAATCATATCTTATTGCTATGCTCAGTCCGATTTGAGTTAAAAGCGTTTAAACGCTTTTCAATTCTTGGTCATTTTCACTTTAATAACAATTATTCTGGAAAAACGGAACGAGCTAATGATCTGATATTTTGCACATAAGTTATTAGTATAGATCTACATTAAATGGAGTAATAATCTCAAAAAATATTTGCAGCCCCATCATATCAAAAAACCTCAGTGGAGTCCTTTTAAAGTTCTTACCCAAGTAAAACCTATACAGCCAATAGAATCGGACAGGATATCTGCTATAGTAGACGTATAAGAATTCGCAGCTGCATAATAGGCATGGAAATTGGGATGTTGCCAATGTGTTACCTAAATAAATAAATAAATAAATAAATAAATAAATATATAAATAAATATTGAATAGAAATAAAATGACTGCAAGGCGACTGAAAACATAAAATAAGAAAAATAAACAAAACAGAACATTAAAAGGTAGATCTATATTAAACAACTAAACATATCAGTAAAATTAAAACAAGATCATTGTGTAAAAAGATTATAGCCACTGTGGGTAAACCCCTGTACTTTCTGTGCTTTCGAAAAATGATACGAGTCAAAGTTAAACAGCTAACAATCAATCATACAGTTATCTGAAATATTACGTGATTGTGCTCGCAATTTACCATACACATTGAAGAGTATAGGTTTGAAAACTCCGATATACATTTGAGCTGCGTCACGACAAAACCAACATAATGGGTTTGCGATCAGCATGGATCCAGACCAGCCTGTGCATCCGCACAGTCTGATCAGGATCCATGCTGGTCGCTTACCAACTCTATTACAAGTAGAGAAACTGATAGCGAACAGCATGGATCCTGATCAGACTGCGCGGATGCGCAGGCTGGTCTGGATCCATGCTGGTCGCAAACGCATTACGTTGGTTTTGTCATGACACGGCTCATTTATTTTGTACACTGTCCGAACTAGCAGACGACATGTTTGAATTAAATGATGCGGTTTTCCCACTGTGATCTTAGACTTAGAAACTTATGAATGAAACTAATATTTGTACAAAAATGTACATATGAAACAATACATTCTGCAATACTGACTACAAGGTTGAACATCACTAAATAATATCATTTTGTACTTGTCAGATGGGTAGCAATATTTGGCAAAACATGTAGTAAACAAAATTTCTGTTTGCTTTCGTTTTGCAAATGACTATTTAGCATCATTATACGTAAAAATAGATAATTAAAGTAAAATTTGATTGTTTATTTTGAAGTAATCTAATAAACAATACGTTATTCCTACATATTTAGTGGTGTTTGACCTTGACTACTATTTAATGCATTTACAGCTGAAAATGAAACCTCAAGCTGAAACAAAAAGAATTACTGAATAAAGAAAAATAACAAAGATATAATATTTAACATTATATTTCATACTAAAAAAAATCTAAATGAATTTTTACAGGAACACATTCCCATGGATCACAATTACACACGTGACTACCAGCCGCTTTCCGATTTGTCACAATTACACACGTGACAACCAGCTGCTTTCCCATTTGCCACAACTACACACGTGACTACACACGTGACTACCAGCTGCTTTCTCATTTGTCACAATTACACACGTGACAAACAGCTGCTTTCCGATTCGTTACAATTTCAAATAGCCCCAACAGTTCTTCCTTTGAAGTATTTCAATAAAAAAAAATACACAAACTTAAAAAATTTTGTTGGCAATATTTGGAATGAGTTTATAGACAAAATGTGATCCGTGAGAAAAGTGTAAGTAAAAATCTTTACAAAAAAGCTAAAAGTAAGTAAAATAAAGGATATTGCATAAATCTTTCACATGACTTAACTATAAAATTTTTTCCCGGTTTTCCCAAAAAATTTTTAACGGTTTTTCTTTTTAAAAGTTTTTGTTTTTTAAAAACACAGTTGTTAAAACCCAAAAATTTTGGGAAAAATTGTTCACCCCTTACATGGGATACGTAAAATTTTTCCCCCTGAAAGACGCCAAAATCAAAAAAAAAGCAAGCAAAAAGACAAAAGAGGCAAAAATTTTCCCCCCGGTAAACCCGAACAGCCTATAAAAAATCAAACAAGATGGGCCCGACAAAAAAGCAGGGTACGAATTACTGCCCCCTAATAGGCGTGAAACGAGGGGAATGCCAAAGTGTCACCCAAAAAAACATCAAACCCATGGGTTTCAAAAAACATTTGCCATTAAATTCCCCAAATAAATTAAAAAAAAGGTTGTTCCTGAAAATGAAAAAAATCAAACGAATGACGTCGGGGTTGCTTTTCAAATCCCAAGGGGGCGGCCCATGAATCAGAAAAACAAATTTAGTGTTTGCTATTTCAACAACTCGTGCTACAATGTTTACGTTGTATCTTCTAATCAAACGACGCTTCAAATTTTTTCCATCTATCTATGTTTGTTTTGCTATAATAAAGTTTAAAAAAGATGATTAATGTGCGAATATTTTATATTAGGCATATATAAGCAAATGCTTGAAAAGTGACTTTTAGAAAAAATAATTTTAGAATTAAAATGAAATAAGTTATTTTTTAACTTACACCAGGCATTACTCACTCGCTCTATGTCTTTAAAAAACGTCTTCCCAGCGTTCGCCTGCTTTTCCGGTGGCATGGTCAAAGGAATGAGGTCCCGGATGTAACCTGGTTGAACTTTTCCGGAAAATACAACGACGTTCTCGGATATTTCCGAGGTAAGTCCGCCACATAGTCGATCATCTTTTTCCGCGTTTCCGGAAATTCTTCAGCTCCATTTCTTATCTTTTTATTCTTCAAGGACTATTAAGATAGAAAATGAAAATGTGTTTGAACAAAAGACTCATATAAAGTCAGTTACAGCCTGAATAAAAGTGTGTTTTTTACGTAGAGGTTTGTATTGACCATAAAACCTTTATTTCAAGGACAATCAGTTCGGTAATAAGCAAACAAAAAACAATCATGCGGGCTTTCCCTTAAAAGATTTTTCCCCTATGAGTTTTTCCCATTCCAGTGATAAAAAGTAAACTTTACAAAATCGTACGCGGGCTAATCAAAACCTTGTCCTTGGAAAAATGAAATTTGTCTTTTAAATGTTTATTCATTTTTTTGAGGAAATTTCTTTCAAAGAGAAGCGCGTTTTTTAAAAGCAGTCGCGCTTGAAGAGAAGTCGTAGCGCTTTCAGAAAAGTCGTCGCGCTTTAACAGAATTCGTCGCGCTTCAAGAGCAGTTGTCGAGCTTAAAAAAATGGTCGCGCTTTAAGAGAAATCGTCGCGCTTCAAGAGAAGTTGTCGAGCTTTACGAGAAGTTGTCCCGCTTCAAGAAAAGTTGCGCTTTTAGAGAAATCGTCGCTCTATGAAGTCTTGTAGCTTTAAGAGAAGTCATCAAGCTTTAAGAGAAGTCGTTGTGCACCAAGAGAAGTTGTGCTTCAAGAGAAGTTGCGCTTTTTACTACACAGTTGATGCCCAGTATTCGGGTGTCTCTGTTTAGGAGGAATAAGTAGTTAAAAGGGAAGTCGCTGTTAAAAGAGTCGCCAAAGAGGGTTACCGTCGGTGAATATAACACTCCTTTTTCCACGAAAAATTTTTCAACCGTATGTTTTCACTTTATTATGCACTAGAATACCTTTCATCGTATTTGTATAATATATACTGATGCAGATTATATAACTGATGCAGTTTAAAATTTAATTAAGTTTCTGGTTTAATTAATTTCATAAATTTGCATTTTCAGTCTCGCCAAAATTCCAATATAGCCAGGATCAGAAATGTTTCCATCTAACGAACTATGCATTTTTAAATGCAGTTACATACAATATTTTCAGGCCCGACTCCAGGACTCCTTACAGGAGAGGGTCGCAAAGTTTCGACAAGGCGTCAGCATTTTAACTGTTTTCTAGAGGGGATCCCATTTTTGTAAAATTCTCTGATTTTCGCTAAAGGGTTGGCAGGATATTCACGAAAGATAAAAATTGATATTCCCCAAATACATTCTAGTAAAATCACATGGGAGGTCAAACGACCTAACCCCCCAACCCTACCCCCCGGTCTCGATCCTTTCTAAGGAAGAAATGCGAGAAAGATAATTTAATGTAAAAATAAGTCAAGTCCAGTCTGTGGCCATCTTTTATTTGATACTGGATGGGATTTCTTTTATTTAAAATTTGCAACAAAAATATTATAAACATTGTACGGATACATTCAAGCTTAATATTTTTAACAGAAACACAAATTTGATTTTAACCAAACCTCGTTTCTACCGAAAAAGGTAATCCTAATCCCTTTGAGACCCAACACAATTCAGACTTTTTTAAAGTCAAAAGATTCATTTAAATTAAGCCAATGAAAAAGGGCTCACGAATAGCACAAATTAATTTGAAGTATAGGTATGTTTCCTTAATTTTGACGTTCCATTGTTTTTTAAGTTATCAACATCGCTTAAAAGCTTTCATGTGACCAAGCAAGCTCTTCAATGAACGAAAAGTGTCACCAGTTACACCAATCAATTCCAATACACCTGTTGTTTTTTTTGCAACCGTGAGAAAAACCTCTACATTACAATTACAAGAAGTATCGCTATATCTGTTTTGTATATAGATACATTGATTTCAACGGTTTTGTCTGGCGACGTACTTTGAGGTCCTAACAAAGCATGGTGATAGATTAACTAAAAGTATGGAATATTTGGCAAAATGTTCAAATTCAGCTGTTTGATAAGGCTAAGTTGAACGGGTCAAGTGATAGACACACAAGATTGGTTTTATTAAAAAAAAGATGGGCAACGTACCTGTAGATAAAGTACAAAGTTCACGATTAATGCCACACAGCTTAAATTTATTAAAAAAAAAATCAGTGATGTCCAGTTTTTATCACTGATAATTGATATATTTATGGTACAATAGATACCCGATGTGGATCATAATACAGTCCACCTGGGCCTAACCACTGATAGTCATTATGATTAACGGACATTGTTTGAAAAGTCCATGAAACGTTAATGTAAAGTACAGCAAAGATATGAGCCGCGTCCCGACAAAACCAACATTATGGGTTTGCGACCAGCATGGATCCAGACCAGCCTGCGCATCCGCGCAGTCTGATCAGGATCCATGCTGTTCGCTTACAAACCGTATAACAAGTAGAGAAACTGATAGCGCAAACCTATTATGTTGGTTTTGTCGTGACGCGGCTCATATATAAATATGAGTTTTAGAATATATTTTTATTATATTTGAACATGATCGTATCTTAATATTCTCTCTGTGTTCAAAACTTCATAGAGATAACTCAATATATTCTGATATTAATATTCCTATCGCGCTTCAAGAGAAATCCCGCTCTTGAAAAGAGGTATTGAGATTTTATTCAAGAAGAGGCACGCTTCAAAAGGTGTTGCATTTCAAGAGGAGCCACGCTTAAGGGGGAGGCACACTTCACGATGAGTCACGTTTCAGTAGAAGTCGCACTTCAAGAGGAGACGCGATTCAAGAGGATTCGCGCATCTAAAGTTCGCGCTTCAAAAGGAATCGCTCTTCAAGAGGTGTCGGGCTACAAGAGCAGTAACTATTGAAGTGATGCTATTATTCAAGTGAGGTCACTTTTCATAAAAGTCGTTGTTTGGAATGAGTCACCAAAGCAGTACTGTCGGTTATTATAAAGGAAATATGAATAATTTATTTGCATGAAAAAAATGTGTTTTCATTAAACATTGTTCATATTTATTACATGTATATTCTTATAAATGAATCATGTTTCACAGCATTGAAAAATAAATTTTTACAGTGAAAATACGGAAAATAAAAGAACGCATTTTATTTCATCAATATTTCTCAATATTTCATTTATAAGTATATAATAAACAGAAAATTCAAGTTTTTCCTATAAATACAGGAATATGATTTTCATTTTTCAAACCACTCGATGAAAATAAATCCTGTATTTATAGAAAAAAAACTTGAATATCCTCTATTTAAACTGGCGCAAAAACTTTCGTTACAAATTTGATGTAGATTCTGGTTTGATTTATTCTTTAATTTGCATTTTCAGTCTCAGCATTAGCATCATTTCGGCTCAGAAATGTTTCCTGTTTTGCAAACTGAGCATTTTATTGCTTTTCGCATACGACAGTCTTTTCTTTGGATTTATTTTCGTATCTTCACATGGTTGCTTACAGGATTTCTTACTAAGGGAGGTCTCAACATTTCGGCAAGAGTATAGTTACCATGTTACTGGTTATCCCGAGGGGAGGTCACGAGCCAAATTTTTCAGATTTTCGCTACTTTATGCGTTATTTTCAATAAAAGAAAAAACTGGAAATCAAAAATTCCATTTACTGTAGTCAAATCCCATGACGCTCTAACTCCCTCTACCATGGATTGGCCAATGTTTTTAACAGAATGTTATGTATATATATATATTGACCAGTTTTTCAAGTGAAAAGATATGTACATGTATGAGCAATCGCGTATAGTTGCAAGTTCGAATCCTCGACAAACTATCATCATCATTATCATCATCATCATCATCATCATCATTATTATTATTATTATTATTATTATTATTATTATCATCATTATTATCATCATTATTATTTATTATTATAATTATCATCATCATCATCATCATCATCATCATCATCTTTATTATTATCATCATCATCATCATCATCATCATCATCATCATCATCATCATTATTATTATTATTATTATTATTATTATTATTATTATTATTATTATTATCATTATTATTATTATTATTATCATCATTATTATTTATTATTATAATAATCATCATAATCATCATCATCATCATCATCATTATTATGATCATTATTATTATTTATCATTATTATTATTATCATTATTATTGACCTGTTCTAAGTAAATGTCTTGATAAATTGGTTGCATTTTCCTGTATTTTCTCTTCTATATGGTTTCATATGCTAAAATTGAAGTGCCCTTTCATTCTTATTGTTATCATCATCACTATCATCATCATCATGTTGTTGTTGTCTGCGTATGTCACACAATACGATATTATATATAGATAATAATGTCATTTGTTTAAACTCTATTATTTTGTTTAACATGTTTATGATGTTTGTCTTGAGAAGATAACATAATGATAAATGTCACGTGAAAACGAATTATATATAGAAGTGCACATGCCACTTTAATATTACTAAATAAAACACTGTGAGCAGATACATTCAAACTTTTATTTTTAAACAGGGTGCCATGTGATCTAACTTCAATATCGTGCATACGTATAAATGTAACACAAAAAAACTAACCTTGTTCTTTAGATAAGAGATAATCCTAATCCGTCCTGATAACACAATAACCGACTTTCTAAACTTACAGGGTCATTTATTAATCCCATAAAATAAGCATAAAGGTTAGCACAATAAATTTAAGTAGGTAAATGTGTACTATATATATGCTGATAAATTCGATGTCCCAGTTATATGCAAACTGTTAAAGTTATCAATATCGTTTGAAAGCTTTCATGTTAGCTAGCAAGCTTTTCCGTAAACGAGAATTGTCACCACTTACAACCTAATGTTCGATTTCTGTCTTTGCGTTTGTTTCTTTCCGATGGCACTCAATAATCCAATACATCGGATTTTCTGCCGCATCCGTGAGAAAAACCAATACGTGACAGTTACAAAAAAATACCGATGCATTTGTTTTGTTTAATTTGAGAGGCGTGCCTCGGGTAATTTTAAGTTGTTGTTTTTCGGCCAAATGCCGTCTGTTGTTTTTGGTTGTACTTCCTGTAAAATTTACGGGGAAGAACTGAATATATGTAAACAATTCATTGGTCATTTTAAAATTGCAATCTGTAATCTCGAAATCTGATTGGCCATTATAAAATTAGTAAAAAAAACACAAAAAAAACACAGGATTTTTCTGACATAGTATACACGTTTACTTTTTAATTGATCTAAAAGAATTCTGGAACGAACTATCTACATTCATAAGTTCTTTTACTATCAAGTTAAATTCTGTTAACCACGCCTTAGGTTTAATACATGGTATTCAAATTATAAGTGGGGAAATATCCCCTTTAGGTTTGATACATGGTATTCAAATTCTAAGAGGGGAAATATCCCCTTTAGGTTTGATACATGGCATTCAAATTATAAGTGGGGAAATATCCCCTTTAGGTTTGATACATGGTATTCAAATTATAAGAGGGGAAATATCCCTTTTAGGTTTGATACATGGTATTCAAATTATAAGTGGGGAAATATCCCTTTTAGGTTTGATACATGGTATTCAAATTATATGAGGGGAAACATCCCTTTTAGGTTTGATACATGGCATTCAAATTATAAGAGGGGAAATATCCGTTTTAGGTTTGATACATGGTATTCAAATTATAAGAGGGGAAATATCCCTTTTATGTTTGATACATGGCATTCAAATTATAAGTGGGGAAATATCCCCTTTAGGTTTGATACATGGTATTCAAATTATAAGAGGGGAAATATCCCTTTTATGTTTGATACATGGCATTCAAATTATAAGTGGGGAAATATCCTTTTAGGTTTGATACATGGCATTCAAATTATAAGAGGGGAAATATCCCCTTTAGGTTTGATACATGGTATTCAAATTATAAGAGGGGAAATATCCCTTTTATGTTTGATACATGGCATTCAAAATTATAAGTGGGGAAATATCCCTTTAGGTTTGATACATGGCATTCAAATTATAAGAGGGGAAATATCCCCTTTAGGTTTGATACATGGTATTCAAATTATAAGAGGGGAAATATCCCTTTTATGTTTGATACATGGCATTCAAATTATAAGTGGGGAAATATCCCCTTTAGGTTTGATACATGGTATTCAAATTATAAGAGGGGAAATATCCCTTTTATGTTTGATACATGGCATTCAAATTATAAGTGGGGAAATATCCCTTTTAGGTTTGATACATGGTATTCAAATTATAAGAGGGGAAATATCCCTTTTATGTTTGATACATGGCATTCAAATTATTATAAGTGGGGAAATATCCCCTTTAGGTTTGATACATGGCATTCAAAATTATAAGAGGGGAAATATCCCTTTTATGTTTGATACATGGTATTCAAATTATAAGAGGGGAAATATCCCTTTTATGTTTGATACATGGCATTCAAATTATAGGGGGAAATATCCTTTTGGGGAAATATCCCCTTTAGGTTTGATACATGGTATTCAAATTATAAGAGGGGAAATATCCCCTTTAGGTTTGATACATGTTTATTCAAATTATAAGTGGGGAAATATCCCCTTTAGGTTTGATATATGGTATTCAAATTATAAGTGGGGAAATATCCCCTTTAGTTTTGATATATGGTTTTCTAATTATAAGTGGGAAAATATCCCCTTTAGTTTTGATATATGGTTTTCTAATTATAAGTGGGGAAATATCCCCTTTAGGTTTGATATATGGTTTTCTAATTATAAGTGGGAAAATATCCCCTTTATGTTTTATATATGGTATTCAAATTATAAGAGGGGAAATATCCCTTTTAGGTTTGATACATGGTATTCAAATTATAAGTGGGGAAATATCCCCTTTAGGTTTTATATATGGTATTCAAATTATAAGTGGGGAAATATCCCTTTTAGGTTTTATATATGGTATTCAAATTATAAGTGGGGAAATATCCCCTTTAGGTTTTATATATGGTATTCAAATTATAAGTGGGGAAATATCCCCTTTAGGTTTTATATATGGTATTCAAATTATAAGTGGGAAAATTTCCATTTCAGGTTTGATATATGGTTTTCTTATTATAAATGGGGAAGATCTTCTTTAGGTTTAACACATGGTATTCTTATTATAAGTGGGGAAATATCCCCTTTAAGTTTTATATATGATTTCTTATTTTAAGTGGGGAAAATCTTCTTTAGGTGGGGAAATATCCCCTTTAGTTTTGATATATAGTTTTCTAATTATAAGTGGGGAAATATCCTCTTTAGTTTTGATATATAGTTTTCTTATTACAAGTGGGAATATATCCCCTGTAGGTTTGATATATTTTTTCCTAAAGCAGCATGTTTATTTTCATGAAAATTTTGAAAATGTATTTAACAGTAAAATATTGTAAAGTGAACAAAGAAAGTAATTTACACATTGCAAATGTCACTTACAATCCACGTAAATTACCAAAATGATTTCAAAATACATGTATACATAAATACATCTTACTGCGTTAGTAACGAAGTAGAATTATAGTGGTTTATACTGAAAAATCAGTCATTAATCGCACATAAAATGTAGATAATTAATCTAATATTGAATATTTTTACTTTTCTAAAGATATACATTTTGATAAAGACTGGATTTCTTGAACTATTTTGGCTCATCTGGAGGCGTACAGATTTAATTATAAAAATAAGTCGTATATACCTTTATATAGAAATATGACAAGATATATCCATCAATTATAAGTGGGGTAAAATATCCTTCACGACATATTAACAAAATTTTAATTCACCAACAGCTTGTTTATGGTCTTTACCCGAAACGAAATCAAAAATGCATAAAAGGCAAAACAAACTTTGGTATTTGTAATTAGATACTATCTATTTTACACCCGGAAGTTGCCGTTGATAAAATATAGCAATATAGATCATACTGCACTTTTGAAATTAAATTTATGTAAGGATAATTTCAATAAACAAATTTGTACACCTGAAAAAATTGCATGTTTTTGTCCTAGTTTAATAGCTACATGCCTCCAGCTGGGCCAAAATATTTCAAGAAAATATCAAACTTGAAAAAAATGCACTCAGATTTTAAGAAAAGTAAAAAGATTCAAGTAAAAAAAAAACTATATGTTATGTGTGATTAAATGGCTAATTTTGCAGTGTTTATCACCATATTTCAACCTCGTGACTAACGCAGTTTGGGATATTTTTACATATTTTGACCTTTTTTTTATAATTATGTACGTGGATTGTTTTGCAAGGTATAATTTGCTTTCTTTGTTTACTTCACAATATTTTACTTAAATTTATTTCAATTTGTGTAGCAATTAGGTACAATGTAATGTCAATGATTACTAGGCAATGATGGGGCGTGCTGTATTTTTGTTATTTATGTAATTTAATGCACCTGAAGTATGATAATGAATATCTATATAGAGTCGTGCCCATAAAATGCCAAAGATTAACTAAGACATTACTCATTGAGATAAATTACATATGCCACTATGTATGACTTTAAAATAAAATTAGTTAAAATATGATATTGTTTTGTTGTTGTCCCAAATAAATATTTTTTAAGCTATTATTTGAGATTATAACAAATACATATGTGGTACAGTTTGTGGCCAGGAATGTATAATCCAAAAACATCCTCAATCGTTGCATGAAGTTTGGAAATTAAAATATAGCACGCCTCCAGATTCATCCTTATTTTCTCGTAAATTTTGAAAATGTATTGAAAAATAGAATATTGTGAAGTGAACAAAAAGTAGTCGACAGATTGCAATAGGCACTTAAAATCTACGTAAATTACCAAAAAAAAAGTCAAATTATGCAAAAATAGCCCCAACTGCGTTAGCAACGCAGTAGATATATGTTGATAAATTATGCAAAATCAGTCATTAATCACAGATAAGATATAAATTATCACTTAAATCTTTCATCGTTTTATATTTCTTTATCTTAGTACATTTTCCCAAAGTTTGGTTTTCTTGAAATATTTTCGCTCATCTGTAGGCATGCAGCCTTTATTGAACATAAATGTATGTCTTACAGTCTATAATGCTTATCAGCATGTTTAAATTTTCTTATCACGTTCCAATGTTGCATTATATTTATCACATATTCAACCATATTTATTTTTTTATCTTAAGGACGGACTTTTCTAAAGATAGTATGGCTATCCCACTCAACAGAGCGTCGGCGTAATGTTATTTTAAAGTTTTACGGGCAATTTTTTTATACAAGTTATTTCTTGCATATCAGACTGGTGTTTCCGTTAGTATTACCCATGCCGGAAATTTCATCTGACATAGGGGGTGCCAGATGAAAATGTCACGCTTAGGATGACGTAATTTTACCGTTATGAATGAAGTTGTAATTTCATACGCTGTTGTACGAAAATAGTTTCGGTTGTAATGGCATAAATTCCCATTGAAAATTCAAAATATAATGTTATATATCGTAAAATATGCAAGAAAAAATATCTGACATATGTTTGCGGTTCGGATCGGAATATCCGTCCCTCGGTAACCCGCCCATGTGCGGTAACTCGGCAAGCCTCGTTCCCGCCCAATGGACGGGTCACCTCGGGACGGATATTCCGATCCGAACCGCAACATATGACAGATATTATTAATCTCATCAACCGCTAGAGACATTTGCTTGTAGGTATGTCTTTAAGATTACCACATGAGCCCAGTATCCAATGCCGGCAGCTCTGCTATGGATTTTAACAGAATTATGAATTTAGAAAATTCCTAGTAAAATCTTTTCTTCAAAACGTCTGAAGATATAAAAACTTAAGACGGTCATTTGATTGCGGGTTCAAATCCCTGAATATGCCGATTTCTACAGGACTTGTGAGTTCAAACCCCTGAATATGCCGATTTCTGCAGGGCTTGCAGGTTCGAAGCCCTGGATATGCCAATTTCTACAGGGCTTGCGGGGTTACAACCCTGAATACTTCTATTTTGATTTCGATTTCAATTAAAATCGTTCTAAGCGAACATACATGTATTTAAAATACAGACTTTTTTATGTTGTTCTAATCGACCATCCACTTTATCAAACACGAAGTTACGTGGTCCTTCATTCTAGTAAAACATTTCTCGTCTGCTAATTTTGTGTATTGATCGCCGTATTTTGTAATAGAATCTAATGTTCATGCATAGATTCCTTGACTTTCTAAAATATCAAAATGAAAACATTGTTAATAGAAATGCAATATCACTAAAGTAAACAATCAAAGTTATGAGATCGATATAACAACAAAGCAAATATCAATGCAGACTTCCACACCACATAGCTCTAACAAACTGCCAACAAAAGGTTTCATTGACACGAGATTTCCATTAGCGAGCGACAAAAATAAATTGGAAATTGACCATTATTATCAGCTCATCATTTACTATTTTAGTTAGGTTTCAAAGTTTTGCAATATGTATTCGTTAATTAAATTCATAGTCTACAAAAAGGGCAGCGAACGTTCGCGTATAGTGATGTATGAATATGTAATTAGTAACAAAAATAACAACAAAAAATAACAAAAACGTAATTCTTTTCTGAAGAAGACTAAACGTCGAAAGCTTTGAACTGATTATATAATTAGTCAATTAGAAAAACAAGTAATATTTGGTGTTTGAGGCATTGTAAATGTTTGATAAACTTGTACATTATGAATATAATAGAACAGAAAAGAAGAGAAACATAACAGAAAAAGAACAATCGCAACTTTTCGGCCCTTTCCGTCAGTCTTCGGATAAGGTTATTATAATAGCCGAGGATGTTCCGATTGAAAATATTGAGAAATAGAACAGAAAATAACATAAATAGAACAGAAATATGAAAAGGTAAGGTAAGGGATTAGGAGAGACTAGAGGAGAGAATTTATAACATAGAAAATAGAAAACAACCACGTAATAGAATAGAATAGAATAGAATAGAATAGAATAGAATGTGGAATGGAGTGGAATGGTATGGAATGGAATTGTACAGAACAAAAAAAAAATCATCATGGTGGCTAATTTGGTACATTGCACGTTGCGTTGTCGATAGCGACAACGCAACCTATATCGTTATCGCCTTTTCGTCTTGTCGCTAGCGACAAGACGATAAAGCGCCAAACGATGCGTTGTCGTCCTGTTTCTAGCGAAGCACGCCAAACGGCGCGTTGTCGTGCAGCGAATTGTCGCGATGTCGCTTTGCTTATAAGCCAATCCTTCAATTTTAACCGAGCGACAATGTGACATCGCCGTTTGAGTTTGGCTCTTTGTCATGTAGTCGCTAGCGCCAACACGACGCACAAAAGCGTTCCAAATCAGCCACTATATAAAACAGAAGTAGCAATCAAGATTTACAATATTTAAGCGCTAATCTAAAATCGTGGATGGACGTTTTTTGTAGTGTTTGATCAACGGCGCAGAAATGACGAGTTTTACTTAAAAAATTATTTAATTGCATTACTTCCTGAACAGTGTTGATGCGACTTATACGCGGGTTAATTAAATTGTAAAAATACAAAGTTGCTCATATCTGCTTACACTCTACTTTTCATGCACAAGTACATGTATATGTAATAGATATACCATTGCTGCGTTGACGATTTCTGGGTTTGCGTAAATTATACCATAATCACGTGACCTTTCTTATGCCTTGACCTCACGAGACGAAGTCGAGTGAGGTTGCATAAGAAAGGTCACGTGATTATGGTATAATTTACGCAAGCCCAGAAATCGTCAACGCACCAATGGTGTATCTGTTTTAACCTATAGCTCCGCCCAGAAACACTTACTCCTTCGATGAAAATTATACCATAGTTTGGGTATGGTATAATTTACGGTTATTGGAAATTATACTTGGAAGAATTTTACATAAGAAGTGCTGAAGAGCTAGATATACCATTGCTGCGTTGACGATTTCTGGGTTTGCGTAAATTATACCATAATCACGTGACCTTTCTTATGCCTTGACCTCACGAGACGAAGTCGAGTGAGGTTGCATAAGAAAGGTCACGTGATTATGGTATAATTTACGCAAGCCCAGAAATCGTCAACGCACCAATGGTGTATCTGTTTTAACCTATAGCTCCGCCCAGAAACACTTACTCCTTCGATGAAAATTATACCATAGTTTGGGTATGGTATAATTTACGGTTTTTGGAAATTATACTTGGAAGAATTTTACATAAGAAGTGCTGAAGAGCTATAGGTTAACTATTACTTATATCTGGCGAGCAAAGTATTATTTTTATTCAACTCGTTCAATTAATTCAGACATACACGAATATAAATTTTTTTTTTATAGCATAGATCTACCCAAAATCGAGACGTTTTAACGTGCAAAAGAATCATTTTTCATTGATGTGCCTATATTCGCTAATATTTAGCGCGTCTTTACACTTTGCTTGTATAACGCAAATGACGTCACGTCAAAATATATACTGAATACGTGCAATACCATTTTTACGGGTATGTGATAAATGTGAAATATTGCTTGATTCTATTTTTTTCCTTTTTTTACAGTAGGTTCTATATTTAAATTGTTTAGGTCTTTACTGTTGTTGCTGTCAGTGTTGTTTTCAGTTCATTAAAATACACACCAGTGCCGTAAAAATGGTATTGCACGACCATGCATATATTTTGACGTGACGTCATTTGTGTTATACAAACGTTAGGTTCTTTTTTACTTCAAAAGTTCTTTATTTTGAATATGTGATAAAATATAATATTAAATTCGCGTAAGTTCATTACTAAGTTTATTGAACCCGTTGATTAAAATAATATTTTGCTCGCCATGCAGAGGCTCGCATAATATATTATCAACTCGTTCAATAAATTCAATATTCAACTTAATTATACTCATTCAATAGTCTAACCTCTATATCTTACTCGTAAAAGGGTCTACTTCGACAATGATTCAGCGGTTTTAAAAAAAAGATCTGCATAAAGTTGTCACTTTTCCTAGAAATTCGAATATCTGCTATCTTGTCATATTTACATAAAGAATCTTTTAATTCCAAAAGTAAATCCCGCCCGGTCTATCCCTATGAATAAATTTATCTCGCCAGTATAAATTCTGTATTTGTCTATTACTACAAAACAAGGAAAGCAATCAAAACCCGAAATGAATATTGATTTATTCCGGATTTTTTACATAAGGAAAGCTTGCTGCTTTTAGCCAACTTCCTCTTGAGAAAATGTCGTCTGCTTTAATGTCCATATTATGATCCGATTGCGTAGATAAAACGTCATTTATGGTCTCAAAAGTGATGTTGTTCTGGTCATGTACTCGGAAATCCTTTCGTATATATACTTGTATAAAAATGTACTTCAGCGCTCGTTTGTTGTTGTTGTTGTTGTTGTGATTTCCTTTTTCTCATGCGAAGAAACATGTCTTCAGTGTTGCATTAGCTAAATTATGTTCCCAGTTTAATATATTTTTACACATATAGTTACTTTAGTATTTATATTAGATCTACATAGACACAGTTTAATTAATAATTAATATGGCGAATTTTCGATTTTACTGGTGGAGATAGGTCTAGTCATGTGGAGTTTGCATGAGGAGAATGCATGAGGAGATTACATCTGAAACTTTATTTAAGTCACATACGGGCTTCTTTACCTGAAATGATTCCATTATTCCCAAAGCGGGATTTGAGCCAACCCACAGGATCGGATGGCTTGTGATTCGAGGTAAGCTATCTCAGCAACGAGGGTCCAAAATACACTCTAGTCCAGCGTCTGCATATTCTCTTCATTTTCAACACACACAAAAAGGAAGAAAAAAGAGATAAAAACATACAAAAATAGAAGCTATTTAAAGCCGCATGCCTTCAGATGAGCATAAAAAATCAAGATGAAAGTACTAATTCCCATCTTATGTGCGATTAATGACTGATTTCACATATCAATATCATATAATATTTCTACTACGTGACTAACGCAGAAAGGGCTGTATTTGCATATTTTAATAACTCTTCTTTTTTTTTTAATTCACATGGATTGTAAGTGCCGTTTGCTATTCATAACTTACATTTTTTAATTTGTTCATAGAAATTAATTAGCATGAATCTTGAGGCATGCTGCTTTATTTGAAATAATAAAAACATTTTTTGGATTATAAGTTCACTAATTCGAAATAAAGCGATAACTCATAAATAACCCATTCGGACCTCCTCGCCGATTTCAAATAATCACCCAGTCAGTATAGTCTTCTAATTGTGCTCGATGCCTGACGGATGTTGCAGATAAAAACTATAAAACCATGGTTCAGAATTACGAAGTTTTGTAATCATTGTGTCGTCTGCCGACTTGAAGAAGTATTTACATATCGATCAGAAAAAAACATCAAACTGAAAACATTGGCTGGTCTAAGAGATGAAACCATCACTTAAATAAACAATCAAAGTTTAGTTCAATATAGTTGACAAAAGAAATGCTATTACAGTGTTCAACATCACACGCACGGACACAAACTGCCAACGGAAGTTTTGATTGGAGCGAAGTTCGATTAGTTAGCGACAAACGTTAATTCGTGGGAAATCGATCATTATCACGCATGTGTTTCATGTTCGTATTACAGAGCTACAAGAACATGTTAGCTTAATCAGCAACTTAATTAGATGCCGATAATATGATGTTGAAATTTCTACCAGTCTTTTTTTCTATAGAATCCATTCATAAGTGCGTTTTTGCAACATTTGGTTTTGTTTGAAGTTGTTTTGTAACTCTTATGCCTATATATTAGGCCTCAAGTTTTTTCAATCAACTGTAAGCTTAATGTCGGTCGCCTCTTCACATACACAGTAATATTTAAGTCTACGTTAGAAGAAAGTAGTACCTTTATTAAAAAGAATGTTGTGAATAAATTACTCGTAAAAGTCTACACATTTCATGACAATCGTAAATTAATTTGTAAAAAAAAAATAAGTGTCTGTTAATTACAGTAGACTTCCAAAGTCCTCGCATCGGTTACTTTACGATTTGCTACTATTGAGTAGTGATCAAGGGAAGTAACCGCTACATTTTGGAGTTATTGCCCTTTGTTCATTTTTACACTTTGAACTTTGTTCGGGACAAAACATGAAAATAAAAGGTATCAACTAAAAACTTTGAAGGTAGATAGATTTCAGTGAGAAGAAGTGCAGTGCATAAGAACTGTCACCCTCCTTTTCTTATTTTTTGGAGTTATTGCTCTTTTTCATTTTTACACTTTGAACGTTGAATCAACATGAAACTTTGTAGTTAGGCAAAAACATTTGAAAATAAATCTAGGAACAACTGCATTCTCACTATGTACAAAATTAAAAAGCATTTTTCTGACAAGCTCGTGTAACTTGTGACATTTTGTAGTTTCCTTTAAGATAATAATATTTCCTAACGTTTTTACATATATATTTAAATTTGATGTATAAATGTTTGAGTAGAGTTTTCACTTGGATGAAAGACGGAAAATGAGCAGCGAGCTGAGTACCTTTATAAATATATGCATAATGTCAAAACCACAAGTTATGTATAAACATAGAATCAACAGAATAATACAGTTCATACTGGAAAAAAAAGTTACAAAATTACCTATGATTTCATGTTTGCGACTCATTATTCTTTCACGATCTGTATAATTGACATAACGCCAGAGAAAAAATTGCTCCGCCCACTGATTCACGTGACCCGGTCATTAGGAACCTTAGACAAATCACGGTACCGACGTTTACAGGAAACTATTATGCCACTGAAGTTACTAATGAATTTTCCTTATATAATTTGGTATATATAAAAGTTTAATGCTTTTCTTGAATAGTTCAATGTATAATGGTATTTAAAAAAAGTAACAAATAACTTAATCCATGCATTTATTATGAATAAAACGTTTGGCAAAGATATTGTTATAATTTTCTCGTTGACTTCAAGGAAGATGTTACTGACAAAATATCATTTTAGTTTACAAATTCAAAGATAGTTAAAATTGAAGTAGCGGAAAATATAAATAGTAAAATTATATCAATAACACAGTAACATTTACAAATGTTTTAGGGTTTTATGTGCGAAATCATTTATATATAATGCATTTGTGCATAAATTGTTAAAATTTAATGAGAAAATTGCCCTTGCATAACTTTGTAGTATAATATATGATTATATGTATATTTGTACATTAGATATGTTTCGTGATAAAACTCAATATTATTCACTTCAAAATAAGTTTCGCATACACCAGTCGGTGAGACCTCGGTTTTAAATAAAAACCGTGATCAGATTTGATGTTATAGAAGCAGATGTATCGAAATATTTAATCTTAATTCATTGAGCATTTAGGTACTGGGGTCCTACATATTACCGGACAAAATATGAAGTTTTTTATCTGTAGCTTTTATTTCAAATAATTAAAAAGAATGGAATTTTACCCAAATAATTTTGGGTTCATTATTCACGTAAACAATTCTTTATCAAACACGAAATTGAACATTTGACCGTAGAAATGTGTCTTTAAAGTAGGACATTATAAGAGGGAAAAAATCGTGTAAACAACTCAATTTACCGGACATTGTGTTTCAAATTTTTTTGAAGTCATGCATTGAAATTAATCTATAAATAACAAGCAACACTGAGCAAGGAAGCTACCACTATTGAATGGCAAGGTTAAGATATTTGAAAAACCCAGTATGTCACTAGAAATAGACACGGCATCCATGCCTGTTATGAAGAGGCCAATATATGGGGTGTAATTGAAATTAAAACTATTAACTCAATTTACGTATTGATCCTTCATGATCCGTAAACGCATGAAACATTTTAATATTCAAATGGAATTCTGTTTTTCTGTTCTTTGTCATACAGTTTCCTTTTTGTCATCATGTAGCATGTTACAAAAGCCATAAAATCAGTTTTATTTACATTTCATGTAGAGTTTCGTCCTATGTGCGTAACCCGTTTCCTTATATGTTTTTTTAATTTGCACTTCTTTGTAAAAGACAACAACGAGATACTGTTTAGACTAAATTTAAAATTACTTTTCATTAAAATATGTTACGATTGTCTCTTGAAGTAACGTTGAAAAGAATTAAAAGTAAAACCTATCTAAAAAAAACCATTAAGGGTCTCCATATTTGGGCCTGCGCAGAACAGATTATTCCCCCGCATTACCAGGTCATGAATTAACTAGTTAACAAAAAGGGCATGTTAGTAGATAACGAATTGAATCAACAATCTTACCTGAGAGTGGTTTTGTTGTTATTTACTTTGGAATAGAAAGTGTGTGTACAATTCAGAATGTATGATATTTGAATCGAAGCAAAAAATAAAGCACTATTCAGCATTAATAGCTTTTGTCCGGTAAACTGATTGTCCGGTAAATATGTAGGACCCCAGTAGGGTAATTTTACATCAAAATATTTATAGCATATTCTCTCATTTTATTTTTCTACTGCAGCATTTTATTGACACTATATTAAGAACAAACAAAAAATGTCATATCAGACCTTATAATATATTATGTAATTATGAATAGACATAATTGTAATAAAGGAAGGAATAAAGTGTTTGTTTAATTTTTTTCTTGTTTAATGCATCGTGATATAGCCAGGCTTCATAACCTCTGATCGACATTCAAAATTCCATTTTATTTAGTTCCGCCCATTGTTTTCTCGTTTAGGGCAAACGCATTTTTTACTTGGGGACCGTATGCCGCTTTTCATGGAATGGCACTTACGTGTCACATTGAAGGTTCCAGGATAACCGCCATATGAACACATCTGCGGATGTTTCAACATTCCAAATTTTACCAGGTCACGTTAAATGTTGAATACAGCTTAAGCCGGTGCTAGGGGCGCGGACGATTACTTGCACATTCCATTACCGTCCATGAACAAACTCAATCAAACCGAGCCAGCAACATTTTCAATTTTGTCGTTTTGTACGTTCTTTAGGGATTCCTTATTTCTCTCTATTTTAACTTTCGTCAGAGATGTAGATAACATCTAGATAATATCTATGCCTCTGCTTTTGTACCTGCTATATAACTTATAATCTTCATATATACAAAGTTACTGATATTTTTTTTCAATGATCTAAATGAATCCATTTGTCAATATGTCAGGATAGTTGGTAACTTTGATATATTCACGAATTCGAAAACCTAGCTAAACGCCGTTTTCCGGTACTTTCTGTACATAGCTCTGGGGAATTCACCTAATAGAGTGTAATAGCGAACTCGATGTTTTCGGCCTTTTTTAAAATTAAATTGAAATAAAACAGTTATTTCTTTATAAGAAAATAATTAAATATCATTGTATGAATAATTCCATACAAAAAATAAAGTAAATACACAAGTTTACGCCGAAAATAACCTTATTTATTATGGAAGATTCCACTACGTCGGTTTAAATTTTATTGATTTTCATTTTAAACAACTTATTTTTTTGAAAAATTTGCAATAGATATTAAAGGAATATTGATAATTTTCAATAACATCAATTCTTTTCACCTTAAACGGTAAAATAATGAAAGAAAAATAGAAATATCATGTAACTGTGTTATGTTCTTCATTTGGTGTAATTCCCCAGAGCTAAATCGGTAACGTACCGGAAAACGGTGTTTAGCTAGGTTTTCGAAAAGGTCAATCGATTTAATAGCTTTAAATTGACAAAAAATCAAAATAATTTCAATATAAATGCTGCTGCACCATTGTCTTGTACAAAAAGCTTGTCTAAGGCAAATGGCGGACTTTGCAGACATCTTAGCGTGAAACTGATAACGATCGCCGATTGGCTTATCTGTAAGACCCCCGCCAGCTTGGTTGACAGGCGGCGTAATGTCCAATGGAAACCCACTCCACCAAGTATTTTCCTACGGAATGTTACGGCACAGTACGGTCTAAAATAGACGACGGTATTACTTGCCTCCCCTTTTTGTAACTCCACCATTTGTAGTGAGAAATAAGAAAGCATAAACAATTTAAAACGCAGGTTAATAAGGTATTTCTGTGTTCTTTTTTATGCTTTTCGTGTTTATTATCATTTGTTAAGAATTATTTATTAAAATTTAATAGAAATTAAAAGGCATGCAAAAATAATAGGGCATTTATGGTACAATTAATTTATTGATTGATCTCGCATGGTTGATGATCACGTGACTATTGTTTACAATATTTTGTCACTGCTTATGGTCGCGCCCTTGGCTATTTTCTGACCAATCGTTTTTATCTGTCCCATCAGGACGGTAACAAGACACTTTACACCCAGGGCTTTTTTGTCACAGGTCGATGAAGCAGCCCTGTCCTTAATTTTTTGGAAAATTACACAGTATATTTGCTAAAGGGGAAGAAAAAATGGTCCCTGCTAAAGAAGGAAAAAATGCCCTGCTCCCAGACAATTCACCTCTCAAATTTTGAAGACAATGAGCAATGAGTGTAAAGTTTCTTGCTTAAGGAAACAACAACTTGCCTCTGAGTGGATTTGAACCATCTGGATAGCAATCATTTGATAACTAGTCCGACGCATTAACCACTTGACCATGCTGCCACTGTCCGTATCGTTATTGTTGAAAATAAACTGTAAATTAAAATATGTTTTGATTGAATGTTTTTTTATGATATTTTTAGAAATTGTCCCATTAGTATCTAAATTCAGGGTCTTTCAAATAGAATGGTCTAGAAACGCACTATCGCTACACTTAAACAACATGTCTTGGTATATTAACTCTGTATAGTTTGCTATGTATAAGCAAATTATGTAAGTGTTCAAGAAAAGGGCAAAAATTAAAAACAAGAGCAAAATGAAAATTTTAATGACATGATGTTATATAAATAACTTTAAACTTGTGAAAAAAGTATATATATTTCAGAAAAAAATGTTTTTAAAGCCATATTTGTTGAAAAAAATAAATTGCTTACTCAGAATATTTGCCGATAAACGACGCCATTTTGAAAATGCACCAAATTAAACATCAAATATTTGTAAATAGCATCGTTAAATATTAAAATATTTTTACATGATACAATTAAATAACATTTTTTCTCTGTAAAATCAATTTCTATTTTGTCATTGAACAATGCATTTTAAAAAAAGCTCATGAAACCTATTTTCAAATATGAGCAGTAAATTTTTACCTTGACACCGGGAATGAAAAATTCCTAATTTCATTGCAAATCTATAACATTGTTACTTTTTATAATAAAAACTGATAATTTAATGTAGCCAGGGTTATTTTTTAGTATTTTTTTATTGATTTAACAAAACATATCTTATAATTTGATTTTTGAATGGTGATGTAAGTTATGCCAGATCACGGTCGGTAGATAACCCAATCACGTGACTCAACCGAGACATCTTTTTTTCATAAAATTGGTCAGACTCCAGACCATTCTATTTGAAAGACCCTGCTAAATTTAAAATCTAATTTTGAAAATGAACATTTTTTTTTATCTATGATATCAATTTGAATTTACACATTATCATGATTATATTAGTTATTACAAATTGATATCTACAGCTTGAGTCTGGAAGGCACACTGATTGCCACCTTGATCTTTGTGTGATAATTAATATCACTCAAAATAATACTGATCACTTTCCCAATGAAGCTATGACAACATAAAAAATATAGAAATTTAGAGTCAGAGAAAAAAACAACAAGCAAAAACAGGCCATTCTATCTGGGCTACTGATACAAACATGATATTAGTAACCCAGATTATATAATTATATTAATACAACAAAGTACAAGTTACAACACTTCTATTATTAAAAAAAAAAATACAAAGAAATATAGACTTTGTTCCAAGATAGAAAGTAAGATCATAGCCAATATCATTAGTAATCTAATTTAGTCTATAATACTTTTTAATATTTTAGTAACTGAAAATACAGAATTGAGCCGCGTCACAACAAAACCAACGTAATGTGTTTGCGACCAGCATGGATCCAGACTAGCTTGCGCATCCGCGCAGTCTGATCAGGATCCATGCTGTTCGCTTTCAGTTTCTCTACTTGTTGGTTTTGTCGTGACGCGGCTTTGATGTTTTTATCACACATGTTTGATTGTGTAGATTTTTTAAAATCTAAATTCCAGACAAAAATGTTTGTTATAAATATCCTGCATGTTTTGATTTGTATGTGATAATTGTGATGTTTATATGTAATGTACATGTATTAACAATTTATATATAACATATATCATTTTAAGAATGTATTTCCATTTTCAGAGTTATATTGCTGTCAACAGTGGAAAAAGAGAACATTTCACCAATCTTTGGAAGCCCAGGACAAAAGCAGTAAAGCAAGTTTATTAACAAATTATTTTCATGAAATATGAAATCACAAATGAAAAGGAAAGGCTGTTAGTTCAATGCTTTTATACAACAAAGAGTGACCCTTTAAACCACAATAATACTAACTTTCATAATAAGTATAATTTTATCAGAAGTTCTTAGAAAATGAAAGGAATCAATGTCATTTTTTTTTCAAAGTAATGCCAGGATACGATAAATAAACTAATGTTTAGACATAATGTAACAGAAACCTTATAAAAGAAGAACTAATAGATTTCTCTCTGACAGTTGAGTTATTGTTACATTGAAATAATGGAAGAACATAGAGAAGAAGGGGTAAAAGATTTTGTTATGTGTGAGACAGCAGTTAATGATAGATTGGAAGAGCATACAGAAGAAAGGGAACAGCAATTTGTCCCATGTGAAATATCAACTAATGATAAATTGGAAGAACATACAGTAGAAAGGGAACAGCAATTTGTTCCATGTGAAATATCAGTTAATGATAGATTGGAAGAGCATACAGAAGAAAGGGAACAGGAATTTGTTCCATGTGAAATATCAACTAATGATAGCGATGTTAGTAAGAAATTATGTGGCAAAAGTCGGCGGACAGGAGAAAAGAATAAGTGTAGAATATGTAATAGAACATTCAGTTTTAAAGGTCTTTTAAAGCAGCATATGGGTCTGCATACAGGTGAGAAAAATTTTAAATGCAACATCTGTGGAAAAGAATTTATTTGGAAAAGTTGTCTTTGGGGTCACATGAATACTCATGTAAGTGAAAGGAATTATAAATGTGAAATATGTGAAAAAACATTTGCTTCAAAAAGTAATCTGAGAAAACACATGAAAGTACACAATAAAGATAAAGACTATCGGTGCACTGTGTGTGATTATATGTCAAATCAAAGCAGAAATTTGAGAAAACATATGACAATACATACAAGAACACATACAGACAATGTAAAGAAGTTTACCTGTGATATTTGTAAAAATGTATTTGCTCACAGAAAATCTTTGTCTGTTCATTTGAAAACGCATACTGAAGAAAAGAAATACGAGTGTACGCATTGTGAGAAAAAGTTTGCTTTGAAAGATTATCTTACAAGACATATGAAGCGGCACATTGGTGGAAAGAAAAATAAATGCAGATTTTGTGAAAAGGAATTTTCACGAAGAATTTGTTTATCTAAACATATGAAAGAACATCCAGGTGTTTACTTATATAAATGTCATGTATGTGAAAGAGAATATAATTGGGCTGAGAGTCTGTCTGAGCATATGAGAATACACACCGGTGAGATTTACAAATGCGATATCTGTGAACAAACTTTTTCAACAAGAAGAGCTGTCTTAGCGCATTACAGTGCGAAACACACAAGTGAGAAGAGATTTAAGTGTGGAATGTGCGAGAAAACATTCTCATTACAAAAATATCTTGTAAGACATATTGCAGTGCACAAAGATGACAAAAGCTGGCGGTGTTTTACCTGTGGACAACCTTTTAAAGACGAGCGTAGGCTTGCTGAACATGTGAAAGTACATACTGCTGAGAGAAACTTTCAGTGTTTTATATGTAAGAAATCTTTTGCTTTTAGTAAACATCTTTCTCAACACATAAAGGGGCACAAGCGTAAGAATAAAGCTCACAGTGATGGGGAGAACTTTCAATGTTTTCTATGTCAACAAGTGTTTGCAACAAGTATTGGTCTGACTCAACATATGAAGGTACACAGTGATGAGATGAAAACACACAGTGATGAGAAGACGATACAATGTCTTATATGTGAACAATCATTTGCTTTAAGTACAGACCTTTCTCAACATATGAAGCTCCACATTGGAGAGATGAAGAATTTTCACTGCTTTATTGATGAACAGTCATTTGCTTTAAGTACAGATCTTTCTGAACTTATGAAAGTGCAAACCGATAAGATTACAGCACAAGTTGACGAGATGAAAGCAGGCACTGATGGGGAAGATGCACAAATTGTTGACGTGAAACCTGATGTTGGTGAGGAAGATGCAAACATTGTTGACATGCAACCTGATACTGATGATGAAGATGCAAACATTGTTGACATGAAACCTGATACTGATGATGAGGATGCAAACATTGTTGAGATGAAACCTGATATTGACGTGGAAGATGCAAACAGTATTGACATGAAACCTGATATTGATGATGAAGATGCAAACAGTATTGACATGAAACCTAATATTGGTGAGGAAGATGCAAACATTGTTGACATGAAACCTGATATTGGTGAGGAAGATGTAAACATTATTGACATGAAACCTGATATTGGTGAGAAAGATGCACACATTGTTGACATTAAACCTGATACTTATGAGGGATATTCAAATATTGTAGACATGAAACCTGATACTGATGAGGAAGATGCAAACATTGTTGACATGAAACCTGATACTGGTGAGGAAGATGCAAACATTGTTGACATGAAACCTGATACTGATGTGGAAGATGCAAACATTGTAGACATGAAACCTGATACTGATGATGAAGATGAAAACATTATTGACATGAAACCTGATACTGGTGAGGAAGATGCAAACATTGTTGACATTAAACCTGATATTGGTGAGGAAGATACACATATTGTTGAGAAGAACTTTAAGTTTGGTACATTTAAAGAAGCTTGGAAAAGTATCCTTCCTGATCAGCTGAGAATAAAGACTGGTTAACCTAACTTTTTACATTTTCTCAGAAATATAACAAAACAGAGAGTGCTTGCATGAAAAAAGTGATTTGATTGATTGACTTGTAGAAATTTTGGTGAATGAGTCACCGACTGGTGAGATTCAGATCCTAGTGAGAGCCCTGTTTGGATTACCAATAAGATATTTGAATGAGTATTTATATCTGATATAAAAAAGTTATCTCTCCAATCAACACATGACAATATATACAGCTGAAAACGGATAAATGATAGAACTTGTGATCTTTTTCATTATAGATTCTAAGATATGAAGTACAACCTCAGTTAAGTTTGATCAACACTCTTTAGAAGAAAATAAATTTGGTTATTGTTATATATACATGTATGTGAAATTTTAGAATTAATACTGTTGTTAGTTATAGAAGACCACTCTTGTGAGGTTTCTCTGCAGCTGTTATTGTTGTTGTAGTCCTTTCTCTGCCTGGAATATAACATCTCGTTATTTTGCAAAAAGATGGGTACACCAGTCATAGTGATATGATGTGATTAAATGATTTTGTGATATTTTTTATTTGTAATTGCTTGAAAAGACCAGCATGATAGTCTGTATTCTAATGTGTATTGCTGGATTAAAAACTGGTGTGCCTTCAAGGAGATTGTTGTTTTATGATACTATATTTTTGGAAAGAAATCATTACAGTCTAGTGTTTTGCTTAAAGGGACACCACTTGGATTTTTTTGACATGACAGGAATGAAAATAATTGTTATTGAGATTTATGCTCCATTTTATAGAGGTCTACACTAATATCTTGTGTACAAAATTTCATATCATTTGCTCATGCCATTTTTCCAGAATGATAATTATAATTGTGAAAAATGACCCAAAATTGAAAATTGAACAGTTAAAGTGGTATTTAATGGGTTAGAGTCAAGTATAAAGTTTACAGGTACATAATTGTGTTACATGTTACATTTTTCTTAATTGTTTTCACTTTTAGCTCTATTGTTTTCGAAGAAAAACAAAAGATGGTTACAGTCATATTAGCGTTACCATCAAAACAGACATGTTGAATAATTTTAAATATGACCTTCACCTTGAAATGACCTTGACTGTCAAGGTCAGATGATAGAATTTTGCTTTATAGATATATGTATTTTTTTAACTTTGTCATTTATTTTTGGAAATGTTTTATACTTGAACAAAGCAAGAAATGTGGCTAGACAGACCTACACATGTATTAAAATTAAAAAAAATGATACTTTTAGAAATTTTCTTTGATCAGGTCATGTGAATTATTGATTTTCTTTTCATAGTAATATTAAAATATGAAATTTATTAAAAGTTATTTTTAGTTTTCATTTATACTTGGATCTGCATAAATTGCCACTTTAAAACTTTAAGTAGAATTAGAAGTTCAATTTTTATTTGTGTACACAATTATACTGTAATTTTTCTTTATTTTTTTATAGTTTTTTTTATGTTTGTATAATTATGTTATACTAGTATTATGCAAATTTATCCTACAATGAATGTACATTATGTATTGTTATAATATTTTATCTTTCAATGTATATGTAAATAAATAAGTCATTGAATAAGTAAATTAATACATGTAAATAAATACATACAATCAAGTAAATACATATATATCGTAAATACATGTTCATTTTAATAAATGAAAACCTAATAAAATACCTCAGGCCTGTTAATAATAATACATGTCAATATTTGTTAATGGATGTAGAAAAAATACATACATTGTATATAATTTTCTCCTCTAATAAAATCTGAAGAAGATATTGCAATGGCATTGTCAGTCTGTCCAACCATCCGTCTTGGTTCATATTTTTGAACTGATTTGTTCTTGACATTAGGAAGGAATGTTTATATGAATAGGGGGATGAGGATGAAAATCCACCGAGCATTTTTTGTAGTTACGGCCCTTTGTTTCTAGAAATAATCTTTTACATCTAAGTAGGATTTTTTATGTTATGGTGCTTCGAGAAATAGGCATGCTCTAAAGTAAATCCAACCTATCTCAATGTGCTAGATTTTAATATGAATTGGTACATAACGAATGTTTAAGGAAATGATTTCAACAGCTCGGAATGGTGAAAAGTAAATAAAGATCAAAACGTGTCCATGCATGCGGACCAGCTGCCGATGTCCTGGCTAAAGCCGACGGGAATGGCTTTACAAAGTAGACACGGACGACGAGGAAGTGTGCTAGGGTGCTTAGAGTTATGGCTTGAAAGATCCTTTGCTTGCCACCAACAGCCCTTTTCAGGGTTGCCTCCTTTTCATATTTTCTCGGATTATTGCCCTTTTAGGTGGCTCAAAATGCATATACATGTATTTCGCTAATACTCCGTGGTAAATTATCTAGGGGCATAACTGATGAAATGTCCAAGGTTAGCACATGATCTAAGAAGAAAAAATCTGAATCGTGGTGCATGATCCCTCGGAAACAGTGAAAACATGATACATGTATATTTTTATGACCCTATTATTTATATTGTTCTGATCTCCAGCACTTTTAAGTATTGAAAAGTGAGTACCGCTCAAGTCGGTGCTATATGGAGTGTGAAGGATGTTGCACTATTTCATTATTCCTCATGTACAGACTCAATCAAACTGAGTCTTCAATTTTCATGTGTTTTGTGATTAATGCTTCTCCGATGGATCACTCTCCCGATTTGTGTATAGAACAAAATGTCGCCTTCTCCGAAACTACAATGCCAAGAGCTAATGTGTTTGGCATGAATGAAGCATCACATCGTGGCCCTTCACAGATAAATTTATGATAGCATTTAGTTATTTAAAAAATAAACCCCACCCTTTGGGTCATTTTACTTTCATTGATGTAAAGTGGTGGGTTTTTGTTAACAACGCTGGAAGATGTTTTCTATTTTTAATCAGGTACCAGGAGAGTTAGCTTATAACAATTGAAATGATTACAAGACAAATAAGAAAGAGAAATATTTTACAATAGACAATTCATAAATTACATATTGCACAGTTACAATACATTTTTAACATTTCATAATTCAAATTAAATAAATATATATAATTAAACATACCAGATTTGATAGAATGTTACTTTAAAACAAATTAAATGTACGTGTATTTATAATGTATAAGTATTTCAAATAAGAAATTTCTAATTTGCGACTTTGAAAGCGAGTAAAGGCGTGGTCAGTTACTTAGAAATGTTAACCAAATCAGCTAATGATAACTTTAATGCAAAGCCAATCATACGTCACTATACTTGTAGAACCAGTTAAATCACCCATAACAATAGACATACATGAACACAGATTTGATCTGGCCTTTAGGAGGAATTACCGTAAACACAATTTAAAATAAGAAATTGATAATTCAAAAACCTTATCTGCATTGACTTGTTTCGTAAATGCTTTTACAATCTTCTCTGAAACTGCAATGCCGAGAGTTTAGACATGTGTCCAAAGTAATAAAAAGAGCATCGAAACTCGAGGCTATCTGATTTAATTGTACGAGGGGGCGTAATCAGATTGCCGAGTATTTTGATGTTGTTTCTCTTTTGTATCATAGTCAAACATAAAAACACGTTCCCTAGCTGTTGTCAAAATATGAAACCCACGAAAAAGGTAACCAATTAACGATAACTGCAGTCACAATGAGTAGGCTGAACCCCATCAAAAAAGAACCAATACCTGCACCCCATTTAACGCACTGTGCATGTATATGTAAACGATTTAACTCTTGACACATTTTTAACAGAAAGGTCCCCAATGTTATGTTAGTCGTCCCCGCTTTGGCACAGCTGGCTCTTGAAAGCATTAAGTTTCTATAGAATTATATAAGTATATACATTTTCTCTTAAAAGAAAAGCATCGGGGTAATATAGTCATCGGATTGCTGTTAAAAATAAGTAGTAGCTTGTGGTGTGTAGTTTTATTTATATTCGGCGCCCGGATTAACCATGCATGCATATGTGCGAGATGTATCAGCGTTCATGCAGGTCCACTGTTGAAGTCGCATCGAGGAAGATTTCATGCTGAGTCTTCCTTGACCTTTTCTTCGTTCGTTTTCGACAATACTGTCCAGTTTTTAGCAACAAACAAAAACGGCTCTTGTTAGCGCCACCCTCCCGAGTCGTGAGTGGTCAACGAATCGTCTCTGGTACAGGTGTCTTGAACTTGACCTAGCTGTTCCATGGAAGAAGACTACAAGACTTCCTTCCTCAATGACCACGTGGGTGATTCTATAGTTTTTGCCTTTCTGTTGAAAGATCAAAGGCTTGACTGGATATCGCAAAATTCTCAACTTCAGTCATTTCATTCATTTATATTGTTATCTAGCATCATTTGATATTGAATTCCGTGCATAGATATTGTCTGATTTTTTATATTTTATAAATGAATCGGGTGAGCAACACTTCAGAGTCATTACCACAACATTTTTTAAATGCAAAATAGTGAAAAAATGGGTAGGGATATCATTTGTTCATACAAGGTTATTCAGTAAAACGACATCTATTACATCTTTTGATTTAATAACACGTTAAATCTATGTTCAGAAAAACTCGTATCATTTGACAAATCAGGAACCTCCATAAAAGTAAAAAAATACCAACATTAGAATATATTTTTCACCTTAATAGGGATACAAATGTTAAAAATTTTGTTGTATAATAAATGTATAAATGAAATAAATGAGAAATGCTTAAAATTGTCTTCGATATTTCTTTAAAGGGAAAAAATAAAATTAAAAACAAGTGAGGTTATGGTAATGACACAGCGATGTGGAAGTGACGCCTGCGTTATGGTGATGACAATTGAAATCTACATCTGTGTTGAATGCTTCAGTCAGTCAGTTTGAGTTTATTTATACTCGGCGCCGGTTAAACCATCTGTCCGAGAATATAGCATCCGTGCCGGTCCACTAGGGTAGTCACATCGGGGACGTCTTTTTCATGCTGAGTCTTTCCTGAAGTCCTATTCTTCGTTCGTTGGTGGTAGAGGAGTACGACAATACTGGCCAGGCATCATGTTCCATACTGGTCGATAACAAAAACGGCTCTCGTTAGCGCCAACCCTCCAGAGTTAGTCACGACAGGTCAACAATCACCTCTGGTACTTAAGATGACTTGACCTTGACCTGCCGTGTGCCTTCTCCGCGACGTGCACGCCTCTGGAGGGATTTGGAGAAGGTTGAATGCTTATTT